>NC_068394.1:6186173-6486173 GCF_023724105.1 Carassius gibelio | reverse complement strand
CTTGAGATTTATATCTTTCATCCTGTACAATCTAAATGTTTTGATACATAAATTCCTAAACTTTTAGAATTTAGGATTGTAGTTAGTAGTGTTTTTTTAGTAGTTAATTTTTTTTTTTTTGACAAAATAGTATATAATAATTTACTATAATTGTACTATAATACTATAATATGTTTTAAAAAGTATTAAAGTTGATAAATCAATTTAGAGAAAATGAAGGCCCTTAAAAAGTATTTAAAAAGTCTTAAATGCCATTAACCAAAGTATTACATTTTATATCATCATTTCATTATGTATATTTGTCTGAATAGTGGGGTTCTGTGTAGTTTAGTTATGGAATCCCGCAAGATTTGACGTCATCTTTTACGGCGCACACTAACTGAATGTGCTGCTGCATGATAGCATGGGGCTTGTTGAATTTAGCACAGCGCTCTCGCTGAATTTCTGACCATTACTGCATGCTCCCATCCGTTCCTGAGATTTTTATATCCGCTTCCACACACATTCTAATAATATATTTAATTTTCGAGCATCATGGCATCGCTATCAATCTGTGGGGTATTTAAATCCCTTTTGAAATAAGGGCTGGCAGTTCACTTTCGATTTCGTGATCGCGCGCGCACTGTATAAAGGAGTTATGATCATTACTTTACCTTCCATGATAATGCATACTTGATCAGGTGCAGTAAGACACTATCAAATCAAGCACTCCGTAATCACGGTTAAACTGTCTGATCAGTCAGATGTTTGTCATGAGAAGAGTTCCACAAAACAGCTATGGTTTGCTGAGAGTTTTAAGAGTTGATGTTATAAATACATCCTTTGTATATACCGTATGAAAACATTGTCCCGTTAACTGGGAGAGCTTTATTTTCCCTCCTCAATAAGATTTGTCAGTTGTCTTGTGTATTGGTCTAATTTCAATTGGTCAAAACTTATGAAAGTAATGAGTTTCTCCCAAAAGTATGTGATCTGGGACATTCAAGCACTGTGAGTTTGTCCCTCACAGCCTAATTTTCACCGGTGTTAAGTCCAATATGGCGTCTAACCAGACAAAGGTCAATTGAATAGCAGATTTTCTGTGGTTTTCAAATCTTGTCATTCCACAGAGTGTTTTAGAGTAGGAGACAGTCGTCTTGATTCTAGTGGTGAGACAGCTGAGTACCTGTCTCATGGCTCGAATCATCATCTGATGGTCTGCTCTTGTTCATCCAGCACATATAAGAGCCAGCTGTGGTAGAAGCCATCCAAGATGGCAAGAGGCATCTCCATGGCAACTTAAAGAGGGCTTTGATGTCGCCAGCTCTCCATCATGAAAAGACCTCAGTCTTCTTTTATTCCCCCTCTTTGCCACTCGCTCTCACTCACGACATGCCTTTGTTACGTTTCCTCCGCTTAGGGAATTTTATATATCAGTTGTTAATAATGAAACCGATTTCAATTATTTTTAAACAATTTTGTATGAAGGTCATTAACTCTCTGGATATGTTAAAACTCTAGCTTAACCTAGATTCTGGATTAGGTTATAACTCTATGGAAGACTTAAAAAAAAAGTTGTATCTGTATTATTTTAAAGGGGTCCTATTATGCTCTTTTACAAAGTCTTGATTTTGTTTTGGGGGTGTACTAGATATTCGAAAAACACATTATTTTTCACATATTTTACATTATTGCAACACCTCTCTCCTCCCCAGTCTGGCATTAACGGCTCGAATAGTTCCTGTATCAAATGAAGGCCTGCCTTCAGAAATACGAAATGTGCTGTGATTGGCAATGGTCGGGAAATGTCCTGCCCCATTACTATAGCCGCCTGCAAGCTGCAGTTTAAATACTGCGTCAAAATCAAATCAATTTGAGCGTGATTTAAACCCGGATGATTGTAACCACTCTTAAGTTTGACTGTCTTGGGAAAGCTAGCATGTCTCTGACATGGTAATAACACTCACTGCCTTCTCTAGTGCAACTCAAACAGGTCTCTTCCCATTCGTCTGTGTTTGTGATATCACAAATCCCGGAAAATATGTGTTGTAGTTCAAATGAGTCATTCAGTTTTTGAAAAGACTTTGAGCTTTGTAACTTTAGAAATTTTTATAATTCTAATTCTAAAACGATAGTTATCAAATTAGCCTTGAAGTGTAGTATCTTTTAACGTTCAGTATTGAAAATAATGGCATTTTTTGCCCATCAATTTTAACGAGACCACACCTTGAGTCTGCCATCATATTCCATAAATGTTTATTTAAACATACATATCAAAACACACTGTAATTTGAGATATGGTGGAAATGACATTTGTTGGTTCAGAAAATTATTTGATGCATGCATATTTATGTACAGTATAAATACATGTATTGTATATTTACTGACATCGTTTCTAGCCAAAGTAAATAAAAGTGAGTCTTAGGGTTTAATTTCTAAAAGTCCAGAGGGCCAAAGTGCCCGTAGTTGAAGAATGGGCCAGTTGCGTCCGCTTATCACTTTGATTCCCCTCAGCCCTCCTGCCGTGAGCGAATGCCTGACCTTTTCCTCATCCCTCGCTCTCATAATGGTCCGGCTTGTCATACTATTATTTTCTGTCTTTGATTAGCTCTCACCTCGCAGACCCTTCACACTGACAGAAATATCCTTGCCTGATGTTCCCCCTCATCCGTTAGAGCTCTGTTGTACTCCTTGATTCATTTGTTTGGTGACAAGGAGCGTTGGCGGGAATAAAATGAATGTTGACTTTTATCCAAATGGGGTTTGAACTCACTGGTTTGGTGAGGAGGGGTCTGGCGTGCCAGACTCTATTATAGTTTAGTCTGATGAGTGTAAATAGCCATTTTATTGTTATATCATTCTGTAATTCATAAAACAACACAACACATTCACCTGCTGTCTCTGAGATTACATCACTAGAACATATTTTTATAGTCATGTCCTTTTAGAAAACAAAAGCCAACTTCTCTTTTGTCCTGCCTTTTCAGGTATGCGTGTCTCTTTAAAAAGACCCACAAATGCACCCGTATTATCATTTATTAGCAATTCATAGTTTAATCTTTGGCTTAAAGGGATAGTTCACTATAACAATTGTGAGGTAATATTTTATAGAACGTTTTTGTATATAAAATGAAAGTCAGTGGGTTCCAAAATTACTCTGGTAATTACTACTTAAAAGGGGTGACTTTTTTCTTCCAATTCTGGCTTCTTCCAGACATTTTTCTTGCAATTTCTGAAGACTGAAGACTTCATTTTTAATGATCATTTTCACATTGTAATGTGGTTTGAAAGAAGGTATCCTCTCCTAATGCATCATGACAGACCTGCAGATAACCAGTCGTGGTTTCGTTTGCTCCTGTCCTGTGTTCTTTAACTCCCGTCTGAATTCACTGCCTACTCAGCTGATCTACAACGCAACAAAATTGAGAGTAATGGTTTTATTTGAGTCCTAATGGTGACTAGAATTGTTGCCTGTCAAGCATACTCCTCCTAACAGACTGCTTAAGTCTAACATTTATTTTTTTATTTTCCTTTACTGAAAAGAAGATTGAACTCTTAAAGTTGTTCCCGTGAGTTTGACAAACTCAAAGGCTGAAGTGAATTAATCTTCTCAGTAATGCGTTTTCATTTGATTGAATAGAATCCAGTGCACTATGGCATTCAGGGAGTTAGGTTTATAAAGGCCTGGCTAAAAGCACATGGGTTCTCTGTGCCAGCGATCCACTCACTGACCCGGGACGGGGAGAGGGTTGGGCGGGATGGAATCGGCAAAGTGTTTGCAGTTCTTTTCTAATTGATTGTGTCACGGCGATATGTCCAGAATAGAACCGCCTTCTTAAAAGCTTCTGTTTGTAGGCCTGCTGATTTACATCGGAGCATTTGCAAAAAGAGTCACAGAGATGGAATTCTAAAATAAGACCTCAAATAATGGCATGATGTGATTTGTGAATGCATTCAGTGTGATTACCTCTGTGCTGTGATAGATCGAGGCAAGCTGTCAACTGGGTTCCAGTACAAAAGCACATGAACACATATTGCTAGACAGTCTGTCTCCACTATATGCTGCTATGAAAACTTTGTTCAGCAAGGAAATCTGTGTAATTTGTTGATTTGTAATACATACTTTATCCGAATTCTGTCATTTTTTTATTCACTTCTGTTATTATCCTCAAGTTGCTCCAAACCTGAAGTATTTAACATTCAAATGTAATTTGAAGAATCTAGTAGGTGGTTTTTCTCCAAGGAATCACATTTAAATGTAAATGACAATGTTTTCATTCTTAAAGTCCCTTGTATCATTTAAAACTATTGATTTTACTGTTTTATTTAATTTCTACAAAATAGCAATAGTTCTTTTAATTTCTGCCATTTATAGGCAATTTGCTGTAAGATTAAAATATTTATTGGCTTATTGTTACTGATATATTATTGGTTTCAAGGTTCAAGAAGGCACACAAATGATAGCTTTGTGTGAGAAAGAGATGAAATTGAGAAATTCAAGTCATTATTTTTTTTTTTAAATCTGCTTGCTTGCCCATTAGAGATGTAGCAATGTATGATTTGTGAAAGAATCGTTCTTTTGAATGGGATCTTTCCAGTAAATCAATTGATTCACAAAATGATGGCTGAAAAATGTATCCACAAATCTCCGTTCTTAAATTGAACTCCCTGATTCTGTTTCTGAAGAACTGAAGTTGTTATTCATTGATAGCCTTCCAAACCAGTCGGCTGTTACCTCGAGAATCACTGCAACCAATTGAGTCAAGGAGTTGAATCACAACCAGATCAGTGTGAATTGGGAATTAATCATTTTTGCGAACTGAACTCAATCAACTGATTGATTGAAAATATGGGACTCAGAAAAATTTGTTCACTAGTTCTAGAACTACACATGCAGATTGTTAGTGAATAATAACTCAAATTTCAAGCTGTTTCTCACACAAGTTATACATGCTGCTTTTATGATACTTTCATGATACTTGTGCATCATTTTTTTAAACATCACTCCAGTCCCCATTTATTGTAATTGCAAAGAAAAGACCAGGCCAGTTACATTCATCTACAATCACTGGCAGACAGAAAGGACTGTTTTTCACTGTTGACACAGAAGTTTCACACTTCATTTTGAAATCCGTTTATTTTTTATGTCACAGTTTGAGATCATATGGAGAGACCTCATTCAGTTCAGCTGATGAGGACTTTTCAAATCATCTGAATGCTGATATTGTCAAACGTGATAACGTAGCGGGGGTTTATAGTTTTTCTAACCTTTCATCTGTTCTGTGGCCACAGCTGCCTGTGTAATTCACCACACGGAACAGGATTTGGATCGATTTACTTCAGAGTTATTCTTGTCATCTTATTGATGTGGCAGCCATTGGCATGGTTGGTCTGGATTCTCCTCAGAGTAAAAGTGATTTTGGAAAGGCCCACAGTGGGGAGTCTATCATTTTAACCAGCTAATCTAAATGCAAATGAGCATCAGGCATGACCCCCGTCTCCTGGAAAAAAAGCCAAAATGTTTACAAAGAAGGTTTTTCCTTGGAACTAGTTCTGGAAATTTAAGATACACACTCCCCTGTGTACAACAGTGTTGAAAGGGCATTTTAAAACATTGCATGTGAAGTCAACACCGACTAAATGAAATCAATGTGGCATGTTTTTTTGCATTATGTATTTAAATGTTAATTTTTGTCCCTACTTGTTGTTTATTATATTATCTCGTTCAGAATCAATCAAAAGAACATGCGAAACCAAGGGAGAGTGACAGTTGCTGACAGTTAGTGTGACACTCTTGGTTGTAGCTGCACGTTTTTGTTACGCCTCTCTTTGGTTTGTGTGCATTCGGGTCCTCAGGGTCTCGCCTTCTCATCGTCAGTCTTGTTGAGCCCAGAGGCAAGCATAAAATACGTAGAATGGTTAGCTGGGATCATGTCCTGTCTGTTTGATGAGAGAAGGTTCTTGTGCAAGGTCGAGCACATCGAGATGGCAGTCACTCTCCTTCCTTCCCACGCTGTCACAGACAGATGTGGTAACAAAACAGGTGGCAACATTTCAGCTCTGCTTCTTTCCATTGATGAAAGATGCAAACCTGAGCTGATCATTATGGTCTGATGATCCTCAGTTGAATATTACAAATTTATGAATAGTTCAGATTTGAATATTACAGATTTATGGATGCACAGTATATCTGTGCCATATAGGTTATCTGCCAATTTTAGAGATTTTTTCTATTTATTGGTAATGAATATATAAAAAAAAATTGTATTAAATTATTTAAAGATTGTAAAATTTTTAGTGGATGTTGTGATGCCTAAATATAAATTTAAAATAGCTGTTTATTTGCTGTATTTAATAAAAAAGTATATAACTAGTATTTAATTTGATATATATACATTGTAGATTTTTAAATAGATGTTAAAAAATATTTAAAATATGGAGATTCACTACCATTCAAATTGTTTTTTTATGTTTTTGAAAAGTCTTTTAAGCTTGCCACTTGTTTGATCAAAAGTACAGTAAAAAATAATACTGTTAAATATTGTTACTCAAAATCAACGCTTTCTATATTGATATATTTTAAAATGTAAAATGATCCTTCAGAAATCATAGTACAGTAATATGCTGATTTGCTGCTCAAGAATCATTTCTTAATATTGCTAATGATGAAAACTGCTTAATTTTTAACTATGCAATTTTTCAGGATTTGATGAATATAAAGTTCAATAGAACAGCATTTATTTGGAATAGAAATCTTTTGTGACATTATAAATATCTTTACTGTAACTTTACTGTCACTGATCATTCATTTAATGTGTCACAATTTTATGTATATGGATTTTAAAGGCACAATATGTAACAATTGTTTTATTAAAATATCCAAAAATCACTAGAACAGTGTTATATATTTTGTTGACTTACATTATCCCAAATGTTTCAAAGAATGTTTAAATCCAGAGAAATAAGCAATTTTAACTAGTGACACTGACATTGTCCATAGTGTCATTGTGTCGCCTGCCAATGATGTCATAACCCCTCAATTTACAGTTTTGTTTTGTAGAAAACATGGGAACACCAAAGACGGTTTAATAAGTTGTGCATTTTTATTAACCCTTGATGACCGCACGGAGTAGCATTATAACTTTCAAATGTATCTAGTATGATAACAGAGCTGCTTTTTTCCCCACATATGCAAAAATGAAAGGAGTGGAAATGGTCGACTGTGGCATAATAAAAACTGCTTTCGAGCCATGTGTCGCGTTTGTTCAGTGGCCTCTAGCATCGAAAAATAACATATTGTGCCTTTAATATCTACAGTTGGTTGACCTTCAGATTAAAATAATTATCAACATTTAGCTAGAATTTTAATATCAGTGCATCTTTAATCTGACTCTGAATTGGTTTATGCCAATATGAGTTTGATCTGATCATGACAGCTTGGTTCTTAGTTTATTATTATAGTCTGAGTTGATTATTACTGTCTGATTTAAGGATTTAATCCTGGTTCGGGTTGTTGCATACTACCTCTTATTTGATTATTAGAGTCTGATCCTAAGCTAGATTTTTCTCCTTGACCCTGAGGATGTTCAGCTCTGATACTGAGCTGAATGGTACAGTATGTACGTAGAAGCTTTAGGCTTTGGATTGATGTTGTAGTGGAGTGATTCAGTGGACCCAGATTTAAAAGTGCTTTAAACGGGGCCGGACCACTTTATTTTGACCCACAAACGGCTGGTGGCTCGATCTAAACCACTTCTTTTGAAGTATTTTAATGCAAATCACCAGCTTTTGTAGTACCTAAATATGAGGGGCTTTGAAAAGTAGTAGATTTTGGGGTGTTGGTTAATTGAATTGGACCCACCTACTCCCACTGATCTGTTATTTGATTTTTTTATGTTCACATACGGTACCTTTAGGAGTGCATTTGAAAGAGTCTGGCATGTGGGATGTGGTAAGTCTATTGGTCTTTCTTTCTTGCCACATCTGTGTTTAGAGCACCAACAGTGAACTGGGACTGATTGTTATTTCATCTGCCTCCGTTCCAAAGCCAACAAATCACTCAACAGAGCATCAGGTTGTCCAGCAGCAGGATAAATGAAGCACTGTGTCTTTATTAGTTGAGTGGACAGAAGGGTTTCCTTCCAAATAGCACTCACCCTTAGTGATTAGCAGTTCTCTTCAGATCATGAATGTGGTGATGATAGCACCTGTTCCATATGTATGGGAACTTTAAAGGAATAGTTCACCCCAAAATTTAAATTGTCCCATGATTTACTCGCCCTAAAAACAACCTAGGTGTATATGATTTTCATCTTTCGGACGAATTCAATCAGAGTTATATATATAAAAAAATGCCCTGGATCTTTCAAGCTTTATAATGGCAGTGAATGGGTGTTGAGATTTTGAAGTAAAATAAAATGCATCCGTCCATCATAAAAAGAGCTCCACACTGCTCCGGGGGGTTAAAAGCCTTCTGAAGTGAACGATGCATTTATGTGCAATCTGTGGATGCACAATATATGAGTATTATTTTGTTTATTCGCTAATAATATATATTTGTTACATTTTATATATATTTAATTTGCTAATTTAATGTTAATTATGTAGTATTTAGCATAGTACTTATATATAATTAAAAAAAAGTTTTATTACTGTTTGGCACTTATTTATTGTATTTGTATAATGGTTGATTTTAGTTTGTAATATTTTATATTTAATTTATTTAGACCAAATAGTATGAAATTTCTGCATTGCCCATTTATTGGTGAACAAAACACAGGTAATACATTTATCAGTAAACCATATAGTGCAATCTCACTTCTTGATCTTTATACTTGCTCTTCCCTTTCCACTGATGTGCACACAGACTAGACTCAAACCTTTGCCACCCAAAAGAGCACCAACACCTTCACTACAATTGCACCACATGAGATTTTAATCTAATTTAGACAAGTTTTCAGTCTTGTCACAGTACAAGGAAATTATAAAGTTGAACAACAACCTGCCCAACTCTATATAATGAATATCAGTGTATCAGGCTCCTGCTCCACTGAACTGCTGCATGAAATCATGCTGCTTCAATTTCCTCCGTTAACATTTAGATGGTATGAAGATGTGTTCCGGAAAACAAGTCTTGCATGAGTTTTCTCTCAAGGCGTCTGTGGATTCAATAATCTGTGAGACTAATGGAGAATTATCACTCAGGTGTTAGCTGACTCTCACTTTCTCCTCCAGTCACCATAGTTGCCTGATCTCCCACGACTACAGGTGTTCCATCACCTCAAGGAGTGATGAGTTTATCGTTGTGAAAATTAAACCTGAATAAACATGGTAATATGAGCCAGCTCGCTGTAATACAAAAATCCCCCCTGCTTTTCAGCAGACTCTCAGCCTTTATTTTTATGTTCTGGTATTTGTTGTGTCCTCTGGATGATTCTGTTGGGAAAAACATTCCAGATGTATCTGATCAGATAAGGTCTATCGCAGATGAAACCTTTCACATTGGCCTTTCCTGTCAATGTGCTGCACTTCCTGTTATCTATTTCTTTTATGTTTGCAGTGCTTGTTGATATTGACACCTCTCTCTCGGTAGTGCAGTTCTTGCGGCCTTATCGCAAAGCTTCTATAAAGAGGTCAGGAAAAGAGTATTTCCTCTAGAGAAAGACATATTTCAATATAAGTTTGGTTTATAAATTGAGTTTCCGGGGCAAGGCCAAGCGCTAATGTACCTTCTCTGCAACAGCGAAATTAGGCTTTTACACATTTGGAATACCTAGCCTTGGAGGAGTTTCAAAGATTTGACAGGCCTTCATTTCCCCAAGTGAATTTTCCATGTGTTTGTTTTATTTGAGAGGTTGGTGTCAGTTGAGTAAAACTCTCATTGATTGGGAGGTTCATTACCAGCGTGCTGGAGAGACCATGGCTCAGCAGTTTTCTCTTATCCCACCTCCCATGAGGATGTACATGCAAAGAAAAACATGTTGACTGCGTTGTTTCCGCATCAGACAACGGATTTAACTGTCAGAAATAGCAGTTAACCCTTCAGGCACACCCTTTTGTTTAGTAATTTGATCCGTTTTCAGATGTTAAGGGGTAAAACACATGGCTCATTGTTATTTTTTGACGTGCACAGTGGGATGGTTGTGGGTGACCATGCAGTTGGTGTATAAATATAAGGAGTGATGTCATTTGGGAGGGTCAAGGAGTTTGGGAGTGAAATGTTTTAAAAGTCACGCAGAGAACACGCGATCATGAAGGTCACATGCACATTTCATCTCATAACTGGATTCGACTAAGTTTGCAAGGTTTGTGAAATTACATTTTCTTTAGCCATTCAAAGATTTGTTTAAATGATATAAATGCGTATTTACTGAATGCTGACCGCAAACGAGAAAGTATTGTAATGTTTCCCTTTTTGTTACTAATAATATAAAGAGATATTCAGAATTTTTTTTTGTTGTACTGGTTGAAAGTCTCTTCACATCCCGATAGCAATCAGGGGAAGTCGTGGCCTAATGGTTAGAGGGTTGGACTCCCAATCGAAGGGTTGTGAGTTCTAGTCCCGGGCTGGCAGGAATTGTGGGTGGGGGGAGTGCATGAACAGCTCTCTCTCCACCTTCAATACCACGACTTACCACCAACTGCTCCCCGGGCGCCGCAGCATAAATGGCTGCCCACTGCTCCGGGTGTGTGCTCACGGTGTGTGTGTGTGTGTTCACTGCTCTGTGTGTGTGCATTTCGGATGGGTTAAATGCAGAGCACGAATTCTGAGTATGGGTCACCATACTTGGCTGAATGTCACCTCACTTTTTTTTTTTTTTTTAAGTTACGTGGTCTAAATGTATTTATCTGTATTTAAATATTCTGTGGAAGGCGTAAGACCAAGAAATATGTATGTCCAATCATAACGCTCTGTCCGAGCAGTTTAAATAGCTTTCCTACCTACCTCTCAATGAATATCTTCATACATCTGTGCACCCTGTTCACGCAGACAGAATATGCCATCAGCGTGTTCATGCATTCTGTGCAGACAGAGCGAGAATGGCAGACAAACATCAACAACCTTCCTGGTATTGTAGTACTTTTAAAGTTTTCTCACTGGTGAATGAGTTCACATGGGTGTCCTAGCAGTCTTTTTGTCTTAAATTTAAACCATAAATCTGTTAATTTATCACTTTTCATCACATCTTTATGTGAAATGTTTTGCTTGAAAAAGTAGCTATTTTTCTTTGAATGAAATGCCACATAGAATGATATTGGTACATTTTATAGTGTGTTTTAACTTTCCAAAAACTTTCTGGGGACATTTTATTTGCTCTTGCTCATTTTGCCCTTCACACAGCCTCACACACAAACACAGGTACAGTAGATTATTACAGCACATCTGACACCTCGGCCCTTTGCCTGATTAGATCCCTGTGGAATACTGCCTCACACCAAACAGGAAACCAATGACATCACAGTATCCTGTCTTTTTGGAACACATCCCAGTGACATCATGTTCCTCTCACTGCACTGTTTAAAAACCTTCTGTTTGTTAGAGCTAAAGATGGGTTGTATTACATGAATCGATGCAAAAACTCTTTCAGCTTTGATGTTGTGCTATAACACAAGTTGTGGCATTGCTCATGATCTCCTAGGCCCTAGAAAAGTCTGTGAAGGACTTGTATATATTCTCCGAGCTCGTAATCCTCTTAGATAAATAGAAGAGAATTTTTTGCTTGTGAGGTTGTGATTTCCATAGAAGCAGATTCTTTCCACCGAAAGCCCATTATTGAGACGTTTATGTTGTGAAAAAGGCAAAAGGATGGTTTGCTGTATTATGTGTGTGCCATAAGCTGCACCAACTGTAACATATATTTATATTGTGCGCTCATGACAAATTAAGTATTGCATCATTGTTTCACTTTTTACTTTTTTGTTACATGTGTTTGCCTAAATATAGCCTGTTAGCATAGGCTAGATAAGTGTTTTTAAGCTGAGAAATCTTTTTTCTTTTCTCCATTTAGTCACATACAGATGTAAGCTCATCCAGAAACACATGGGGTAATCGGATCTCTTGATGCCTGGCCTGCAGGACAGGACTGTTTAACTTTCAGCTTAAAGTCTGTTTTGAAAGAATTTTAGAAGGGTGGATCCACAATTCCAGTCTTTGATGATTATAGTATCAAGAACAAGTCTGTTGTAGAGCTGGATAAATACATTGCATAATGGCCATGATTTTGCTGGTGCATTATAAAATTAAGTAGCATTGTAAATATTTAGATTTCAATGCACTTTAATTTCCTTAATTTTTTCAGGACTCTTTGATGGGTGAAAACAAGTTAAAAAGAACAACATTTATTAAAAATATAAATCTTTTGCTACTATATACACTACCCTTCAAAGGTTTGGGGTCAGCACTTTTTTATTTTGTTGTTGAAAGAGATTAATACTTCTATTCAGCAAGGATGTGTTAAATGAATAAAAAGTGATAGTAAAGATTCTATTTTGAATAAATTCTGTTCTTTTTAACTTTTTTATTTATCAAAGAATCCTGAAAAAAAATATCACAGGTTCCAAAAAAAATAAAAAAAATTAAACAGCAAAAAATATTAAACAGCACAACTGTTTCCAACATTGATAATAAATCAGCATATTAGAATCATTTCTGAAAGATGGAATCGTACTGAAGACTTGAGTAATGATTATGAAAATTCAGCTTTGCCGTCACAGGAATAAATGATATTTTAAAGTATATTAAAATGGAAAAATGGAAAGTTCTTTTAAATTGTAATATTATTTCACAATATTGATGTTGTTACTGTATTTTTGATCAAATAAATGCAGCCTTGATGAGCATAAGATGATTAAAAAAAAATACATTAAAAGATCCCAAACTTATATCTTACTTTTTTTTCCTTTACTTTTTGTACGTTTAAATCTACCTGCCTGATTTCTGCTAATGAAAACAAGGCATGTGGCTACCTCGTTTAATTTCCATTGTCCCCTGTGCAGATGTTTTGATTGCTGCGCTTTTTAACTCAATTAGATAAACATTATTTAGAACCGCAGTGTTTGCCTTTCTCTCCGTTCGATCTGAAGAGTGGTTTTCCTATGTTGATTTTGGCCGCTTCATGTCTTTTTTGTCTATGTGAGATTGTTGTCTTTGGAGGTGTGTGATGTAATTCAGTTTTTTCAGAGGAGTCCAATGTGATATAAATCTGTCAGCAGAAACACAGGAGTACATACCACTCTTTCTGCAGATCAAATTGCTTGTGGAGAACAACTAAAAGTTCCTGTAACTAGGGCTGTGACCGTGGCAGATATATTTTTTCAGATACGTGCATGCAATGTCGTGGTCAGTTAAGTCATGAAGTTACCAAAAAGGCAATTAAAGCTGCCTTAAAACTGTGCATGCATGTAATATGTTTTATATGAGTCACATTTAAGAACATGTCTCTGAAATGGTTTTCAAAACTGTCCTGGAGCAGCCCAGCACTGTCTCACTCATCTAACACACACAATACAACTCGTCAGCTCATTTATTTCAGCACTTCCATCACTGAATAGCCTACGCAGCCTGCAAAACGCTAAAATAAATATCAAAGAAATAATACAGCTAAACAAGAAAGTTGCCCAAATAAGAAAGTTAATACACCCCTGTGACAAAATACTGTAAAACTCATTATAATCAGTAATGCTACACTAGATGCTGCACGACATGACAAATCTCTGACAAACTTCTCGTCTACACACGCTCTCTTTGAAATAGGAACCGTTGCAACATTTCTTGTTAATATCTTTCATTTATCACTGTCTCGTTTGTATTTGGCCAGTTTGAAGAAAGCCTCACCAAACCTGACCAGCCAGGCATTTGTAATAACGGGAACTTGTACAAACCAGATCAGTTATGTAGCATTTGACTGCCCAACAAGGTCCATCGCCCAAAAGAAAATTAATTTTCTGAATGCAAAAACTATTTTTCTGCACTCAAACCTGCCAGTCTAAAGGAAACGCTGCGTATGGTGTTTGAGGTCATTTGTGAATTACCGTAGGCTTATAGTCTAAATAAAATAATTAGCAACTATTATTGTTATTACACTTGTGTACAAAACTTTGTATTATGCTTGCTATAGAGTGCATGACGTCACGTGCACTACCGCCGGACCATGGTGAGGCGTTTGTCACAGCGACCGTCACAGCCCTACCTCGAAAACATCATAAGTTTATTGTAGCAGGGTGAATTATGCAAAGTTAATTTCTTCATGTTAGGTGTTTGTTCGGATAATCAACTGTGGGCACAAGCTATAATAATAGTGATTGCTATAGAAAACACCACTAATTAGTAAAATATTATCTTGATTTTGTTTGTACACCTGTTCCGTTTTTCAGAAAATATGAGATGGCAGTGAATGCAACAAGTCTGACAGTTGCCTTTTTGTTTCGTACGACATGTTTTCGGTTGGCAGCTGCCAAGCACGTGAGAAATGTAGCCAGCATCACACCCCCAGCAGATTAAACAGCGGCGTGTCGCACACCTGGAGGATAACGGTCCGGTAGCTGCCTTTCATTCCTGCCGCCCTCGTTTTCACTCTCTTCACAGTGGAGTCGTCTGCACTTGTGTTTTTTCTGGATTTTAATGGTTGCAGTCTTAGGCAGAGGTGTCAAAATTTATGAGGGACTCGTCCCTCAGAGAAGGACGAGGAAAGAATAAGACGGCAAGAGAAAGTGTGTGTGTGTGAAGCAAAGAATAAGTAAGCCAGATAAGGACAGGCAACGCTAGGAATCTCCTGAGCAGAAATCTCCACATAAGGCAGTTTGATTGGCGGCAAGTGGGTGTGAGGAAATGAATCATCCAGTCTCTGATTAAAAAATCTTTCCCTTTTCGTCTTCTGCTTTTCCTCAATCCTCCTCCTCATGAAGACTTTAGCCTCCTAGCCATTTTTATTGGGCAGTTAAAGAGGTCATTAGGGAAAAACAGCTTTCACTCTCATTTTTTCCTGTCCTTGCAAAGATCTAAACTGTAGATGTTGACTAGATCACAGTAGTGTAGCACATACAGTGTCCGGGAATATAATTATATTGGTGTCAAGAGTGAGGAGGATGAGATTAGCTTTGTTCTGAAACACTCGGAGCGGTCTACCTAGACAGTATTATTAGGCATCATCTTCTGAATGCCGCCCATAAAGGTAGGCAGTACGATGTTGACTTTTTAAGATACCACTTTTTGGCCTTATTATTATTCAGAGATGAGACTGAATGTATTCTCAGTTGAGAATGCAGTCCCAGAATGAAAATGTGTGCTTTTATTCAACAATTGTTAAATTGTCCAAAGTTGCATAAAGTGCCCCCCTTAATCCTTGTTTACACCAAATCAGCATCTTAAAATAATTTCTGACAGATCACGTGACACTGAAGACTGGAGTAATGATGCTGGAAATTCAGCTTTGTCATCCAAGGAATGATGACAACCATCAAACGCTATTTGGGTGATTTTTGGCATTAAAAGTCTGAAATAAGTTTTCATTTCATTTATTATTCTGCCTTAATAGGTAGCTGCATATGTAGGCAGTAGACAGCAAGGCGGCTCACTAGGTTTTGTAACAGAACTATTGATTCATTGTAGCTCTCTCTTGTAGTCATTCTGTCACTCTGTCGTTATGCTCCAGATCTTTTCTTAATTTTCGTGCAAATGTGACGGCCTGGTCACCTAATGCCTTGTGACAAGTCAAGAAACCTTGTTACATTAATCATTGCAGGATGTGCTCTCTATCACCCACACTGTCCGGATAGTTTCCTCAGAGATCTGTCCAAAAACCCCTTACCTAACCATTTTTAAAAAAAAAACATGAAATATTTCTAAGCCAAATATGGATGTCCTGAATGAAAGACGAGGTGTGGTATTAATTTAGTATTATAATCTGCTTAAGCAAAAAGGCAATTTTTGACACTTCCTTTCTCTTGCAGGTGACATCACTCAGAAAGGATATGAGAAGAAGAGGTCAAAACTGCTCCGGGCGTATCTGCCACACCCTCCAGGTAACCAACTCTCACCTCTCATTTAGGGAGTCTTCGAGTGCGTTTGTACCCACAGACTTGAATTTGCACAGGTTTAAACAGCTGACTGAAACAGCAGATGGGTTTACCTTCCCTTCTCTCATTTAAACAGATCCTAAAATCCTGCGATGGGAATCTGTTTCCTGTGGGCTAATGTTCTAGGCATTAAGATCTCAACAGATGGATTTCACAGTCACTCTGTCATGCTTAAACCATCAATGACTTTTGTAGGGCATTCTAGGCTGCACACTTACATATCCGCCCTTATGCAGGCATATGGGATTTAATTGCCCATTTTATTATTTGACTGGATATCTAATTTAGAAACATTTAAAAGTGACCCAAATAAGATGTATACAATTTTTTATTTTATATGCATCATATGCATGAAAGAAGATTCAATATTTGCAAGATAAAGGTTAACAAATTAGAGTGGGTTGACAGTCTAAATGCATCCTTTAAGGCTGAAGCTCCAACAGCTCTATTTTGTCTTTTTACTCCTATGGAAATCTTATTTGGAAAGCGAGGTCATTCATAACCCGGTCTGGCTCCAGACTCAATCAGTCTATTTGCCTGCTTTTGCTTCAGTGCTGCTTTAATATGAACTGATAAGTGACTGTAGGCACCAGAATTAAGAGGCTCCTCTAAGCTCTTTTCAAGAGCTTCATAAAAGGTTCTTAGAACTTTTTTTCTCTCGTTTCACTGAACTGAAACAACCCCTTCTTATTAATATTAGTGGGGGAAAAAATCTAATGTTCAGTGTTGCTTTTCAATAAGGGATACCGTAGTTAATCACCCTGTTCACTCATTTAAGTGCACTTAAAGTAAATACTTTGCATTTAGACTATTGATAAAATGCAGAGTCACTGCTGATCAAGCTTTAGATTGCATTAGTCTTTAAAATCACGCTGACATAATTGAAATGAAGAGCTCGGTAGAGTTATTGTTTGGTGTCAAAGAACATTTAAAGAAGAGTTGAGTTAATTTCTTCTCTTTTACAATTATCCCAGACAGGTATTCACAATATACGGTATTTAGACACGTTTCATAATGTGTAAAACAAGCCTTGTCACTGATTTTTATTTTAAAGTCACCTTTTTGAAGGCAAAAGCATAAGTTCTATATCTTCAAATGTTAAGATGTTATATTTTTAGATGTATCACCCAGCCCAACCAATAAAGTTAGTGCTGCTTTTATAGTCTGGTAAGAATTTATGTAACTTTTGAAGGTCTCTTGATTTGTGCTCTGTGTGTCTGGCTGCATTGTTGATTAGCACAGCTTCTGTTGCCATAGGAACAGGCAGCCCGCATGTTCCCAGTCTGGCTCCCGGTGAAAAAAAACCCCAATGACATCATGCTCAGGCACAAAGCATGTATCGTAGACCGTGGTGTGAAGAGCAGCATGCGCCAGACTCAACTTGACGACTCCATTCCTGTGGGAACTGGTGTTATTTAACAGTGCCGTAAAGGCATGAACTTGCGTTTAACGATCAGTCGTTTACATACTGGAGCAAGGGAGCGTGGCACAGTGACTCCTCCCTCAATGTCTGTCTGATTTTGTGTGTGTGTGCGTGTCTCCTAGTTTGTAAGAGGACCAGGTTACCAGCACAGAGGAGAGATTGTCTCCGTAGCTGCCTTCGACTGAATGACAGCCGTACTTAGATGTTAACCTAATCAGTATCGATCAGTGACTGTTAACCCTCAGCTTTTTAGTAGGAGGAAGAGTGAGTGTTCATTGTTCTTGAATCAGAAAAGCACCATCACATCCTCTGCTGCATGAGCTGGTGCATGATTCTGACTTAACCTGCTGTCTCACCTTCTGTCTTATTGAATGAATAAATCCACTCACTAATATCTTCGACTATGTCAGCAAGGGGCCAAAATTGATTTCTCCGGCCTGCACGCAGAGCTCTTGGCTGGAATGCCAAAGACAACCTGGGCCGTCTCACGTGTCCGAAAATCTGCCAGGAGGAGCGGAGTGGTTCTAAGCTCTGCTCAGAATCCAAGACAACAAAGAACAACAGAACAGAACAGAGCTGGCTCATCACAAAAGAGCCGTTGAATCATAGCTGACAAATCACTGCTGTGTGTGCCTGGAATTAAATATTTTACGTATTCTCAATTAGGGCTGCACTGGCATAGACATTTTGGCAGATATGGATCATCTATATATGGCCCACATGGAATCTGCAGCCACAAAACTTGCAGAAAGCTCCACAGATTTCCACAGAATTTGAAAATGTTATTCATAAAAACAGAAAATTCTCTGTTCTGCAGTTGTTTTCTTCATAATTGGTTAAAGTCTCTGTTAGAGTCAATTCTGAGAATTGTTTCTGAATGCATTATTAAGGTTACAAATGTATTGCTGAAACACATTAAAAAGACTGTGAACTATGTAGTACTGAATATTGGAGTTAGACTGTTAAACAGTTTTTCACTAATTCTGTGTTCGGGATTCGGGAAAAGAGAAACATTTAAAATGAGCATCCATTCAGGCTGTAGCGGTATTCTACAGTTAAAATCGGACACCCCCCAGCATTTGAGGGCAGAGGATACCGCCCATTTTTAAATGATTTTGATCACTTATTTTATTTACTTGGCAGATTTTTAATAATAATAGTGGTTAATAATACTTTTTTCTGTGGTGTGACAAACTCAGAACACATAATAAATATTGCCTGTACATGGACTTTAAAAGAAAGTTATATAGGTCTGCCACTGTTAAATTATTTTGTACTTTTTGCATTGCTTTTATTTAAGTAAAATCAAGTGAAATCAAGCGTCAAAAGTTATAATGTATAGTGAAAACATGATCTATTTTGCACTTTGGTTGCCACAAAAAATTCATATTCTGTTTAAATTGGATGAAATAAGATATTATACTTCACTAAGTGGATAGTTGATATGTTTGTTTGAAAATGATCTATTTTTTTTTTTGTGTATGTGCTTTTTTAGGATTGCTTTTTGTTTTGCTTTATTTGTTTGTCTTTTTCTCTATTTTTATGAATATTATTTTATTGTTATTATTTTTTAATTGCTTGCTTGTGTTTTGTTTTCTTTGGAATTTACACACCTCCAAGCAAAATCTATCATAAAACATTATAATGTAGAAACATTAAATAACTGTTTAGCATGTATATATATTGTCATGAAAAATCATCGAAAACCATCAAACATTTAGGCTGAGACAATTATTTATTGTCCTTCTCTTGCTCTCTTTGTGTCCTTTAGGGCTGGAGGCATCCATCGCACACGAGCGCAGACCACCCATGGCGCCCTCCGCTTCACGATACCACCGTAGACGCTCCTCTGGCACCCGTGATGAACGTTACCGATCAGGTGAGTCAGCGGCAGGACTGCAGCAGGGAGTTTATTCCTGCATGGCAAAGACAGATCCCTCATGATTGTTACACTGGACTGATGGGAAATATAGCTGCCCAGAATTCCTGTACCACAATAATAGTTCTACAGCAAGTAAACGAGAAAAATTTAACAAAACAGATCAAGGAGGCTCATTCTGTAATATTTATCGCCAGTTTTCTGGGCTCATAATATCAATTTCTTTATATACCTTTGAAACTAAATCCAGATAATTTAGCTATTTATACCATATATTACTTCAAAAATGAATGTTTTATGAATATCAAAATTGTTGACACAAAAATAGGTACATTAAGAAAAAAAAATCTTTAATATTAAAATAAAAAACATTTTTAATGGAATAAATGCACTACATTTTAACAGGCTCGGTATTAAACAATGTGTAGTAAATGATGTATAGTGGTATCTCATGAACCACAAGCCAGTGGTTTGAGTCTTAACACTCAGATAGGCCCTTCAAGGTATCTTGGAGAGGTGAGGTGTCGAAGTCTCAACATCTGGCTCCCGGGGTTCCTCAGGGCTCAGTTCCTGGACCACTTCTCTTCTCTGTCTACATGGCACCACTAGGTTCTGACATTCAGAAACATGGCTTTTCATATCACTGCTATGCTGATGAAACTCAACTCTACCTCTCATTCCAACCTGATGATCCAACGATAGCTGCTCACATCTCAGCATGTCTAACAGACATTTCGTGTTGGATGACGAACCATCACCTTCACTTCAACCTGGCTAAGACAGAACTGCTTGTGGTTTCATCAGACCCATCACTTTAACAACATTTCTCCATTCAGTTAGGCTCATCAACCGTAACTCCATAAAAAACAACTAAAAACCTTGGAATTGTGATTGCAAGTTCTGCAAGTGAACAATGCATTGTTGTGCCATCTCAAAGAGGCACAAAACCACTTTCACAGACATTTTTTAATGAACTGTTCCTTCCTGGTGGAATGACCTGCCCAACTCAATCCGAGCAGCTTAGTCTGAAGCCATCTTCAAAAAATGACTAAATATGTTCCATCTATATTTGACGCTCTAACTCTAGCACAAAAACACTAGCTTTCTATCCACTTGTTTTTCTTTGTGGGTGTGTTTGTGTGTGTGTGTGAATGTGTATACACAACAACATATAGCATATAAAATGTATTTAAATCATTTAAAACCCTGTGTGTTTGGGTGGCAGATTATGGATTGTTTATCCCTGAATATGTCTCTGGATTCCTCCCTCTTGGCAAAGCAAACAAATACAGATATATAATATATGTGTGAGAGAGATTTATCTGCTATGAGCTGTACACATTAAATTTGTATCTGTCTCTGGATGTCATTTAGACAGCCACACATTCAAAATAAAGAGATGAAAGATTAAAAAATAGGGTTCAGTAGTCATGAGACGCAGCGTTTATTGAGCTTTTCGTTACGGAATGAGGTTTTATGATTTATGGTAGATATGAGGCAAGTTCTCAACAATAAATCCCCCCCCCCCCCTTTTTCTTTTGTGCTGAACAGCACATACCAGGCCTCAACGACTGTCTCACTTTAATGACAACTTGGAATCAAAATAGAAAAATTATTATTAATATTTACTTTCTTTACTTTCTTTCTACGTTCCTGCTCTTATTGCACATTTTCAGCCTCTGAAGCCACTTTCCTCTTCTTGTGATGTCATCAAAGCCACACAGTTGAGAAAAAATAGTTTTAACTAATAATATCATCAGCTCCAATCTAGGGCTGAAATTATTCCTTGAGTAACTCGATTACAAAAAATGATCGAGGCGAATTCCTCTGCCTCGAAGCCTCTTTTAATTTACTTTAAATCTCACGTCAGGTTCTTTTGCAATGATTTTTTTTATGTGACACAATGCGTTTACGTCACCCACAAAGCGGAAGGAGACAGAAGCCCTGCGTCCGAAATCGCATACTGCAAGGAGTCAGCAGTGTTTTGATTTGGGGACAAGGTAGAGATAGAGATAGAGCTGGCATACCACAACTAGGGCCCTATTACCGATTACTCGATTAATCGATTGAATTTTTGGTAGTATTCTCGAATACTAAAATATTCGATAGCTACAGCCCTACTCCAATCAAATCCCTATAGTTCAGTCAAGTTCTGCTTTATCTAAACTAGTGTTCAAAAGTTTGGGAACTTTTTAATGTCAAAAAAGAAGTGTCATATGCTCACCAAGGCTACATTCATTTAATCAAAAATACAGTAATAATAATAATAATAATATAGTGCAAAATTTTCTGCAGTTGCAACTGCAGTTTTATTGCATATATATATATATATATATATATATATATATATATATATATATATATATATATATATATATATATATATATATATATATATATATATATATTCCTGTGCTAGCAAACCTGCATTTACAGCAGCCATTATTTTAGCCTTCAGTGTCACATGATCCTTCAGAAAACACTGTAATGTGCTGATTTAGTACTTAAGAAACATTTCTTATCATCTATGTTGAAAACAGTTTGTGCTGCATAATTTTAATTTTACATTTTAATTTTTATTCTGAAAAAGACATTTACACAGCTATTGTGATTTAAATGTAATCAGCATATATTATGAATAAATCAAGGGATACACATTCTTTTTCAGTTCCTTTTAACTACATTTGGAAAGTAATTTAATCAGAATATGAGCACATTTGTATCGGATATTCTTGGATGTGTAAACATAGTCAGTGTGTTGATGGAATATGTTGTTTTGTATCTCATTAGAAAGTCCAAATAACAGCTTGGTTTATTAGAGGTCATGGGTACAATCTACAGTCACTCTCTCTCTCTCTCTCTCACAATCACACACACAAACACACACACACACACACACACACACACACACACACACACACAGACATGAGTCAGTATTGCAAGATCACAGAAGGGCTGAAGGTGGTGGCTTGGCTCTCGTCACACACTCTCACGACCATCAGCCAGAGAGACTCATCTCATCCACGTCACTGTAAACACCAGCTTGCAGGTCCTTGGCCAGTTAATACAGATTCCCTTCATTTCATTTCTTTTTTTGTTCCTCCTCAGATGTCCACACAGAAGCAGTTCAGGCAGCACTAGCCAAACACAAGGAGAGGAAGATGGCCGTTCCCATGCCGTCCAAACGACGATCTCTAGTGGTACAGACCTCTATGGATGCCTACACCCCCCCAGGTGAGCTTCACACCTGATTCTAAATCATCATTCATTTAAAGTCAACATGAAATTGAAACTAAATAGACTCTTTTTATGGTAAATCCTTAAAAGGACAGTTATGTAAAACACAAAAGAAGATATTTCGAATAATGTGTCTCTGGAAGTCAATGGTGTCCAATGTTCTCAAAAACTTTCCAATTTGACTGACATCATCTACAAGGTAGGCATGGAAAATAAGTATTTGGGCATTGTTTTAGGCTAACTTCGAATGAGAAACAGCTTTTCTAAAAGGCTTCATTGTTGAACACCCACTTTTCAAGATCTAATTAAATCATTTATTGGAAATTGTGTGAATGTTTTAATAGAAATGCATCAGAATGGTTCAAAAATCATAAAGTAGTGTGAGCTATAATTTGCAGAAAAAGTGTGTTTATTAATGTCTATGAATATATAATAATTACTATTAATTTTACATCACTATCATTATGAATTATGTATTATTCTAATAAGGAATGATTAAGAATTATAAATACCGGTAATCTAAAACTATTTCATTTAATAGTTATAAATAATTTGAAAATAACTTAAATGTACATTAATGCATTTGTATATTTTATTTAAATTGTATTTATTAATAAAAATATAAATATATTACTTTCTGACAAATATAAAATAGCTAAAATAGATACTTAAAAATTACATTAATTATTATTACATTTATTTATTTCTAATTTAAATGTATTCATTTATTTATTTATTATTTTTGCGACCCTAATAGATGCTTATGGATTCAATTATATCTCACTCTACATTTGTTTTCTTGTGGAATTGTCTAGATTATTCCAAAATACATTCATGTTGACTTTAAGTGCACTTGTCCACCTTCTGGGCTGATTGTTGAGTGGGTCTGAGTGACTCTCACTAGGCTTCTCCCCCCTCTCCTCTCTGCCCCCCCTGACAGACACCTCGTCCGGCTCGGAGGAGGAGGGCGGCCAGGGCGAGGGTACCCCCACCTCCAGCCAGGGCAGCGTCAGCATGGAGCACTGGATCAGCCGGGCCATCCACCAGGGTTCCACCACCTCCTCCTCCTCATCTTCGACGCAGAGTGGGGGCAGCGGAGCCGCCGGGCGCCTGGCTGACGTCCTGGCTCAAACACATGTTGGCAAATCAGGTAACACCCCCCCGCCAAGCTCTGCCTCCACATCTGTCCCTCAGCCAGTCACTCCCACACTTCCTGCCATGCTTCTAAATCCTGCCTCCCTCGTTTGTGGGTGCTGTCTGCACCTTCTTCTGCTCCTTATCGTATATCTGTGCTGTCGCTGAACCATTGTAGCCATCATTAACATGATTCTCCGCTAATCTCCTCTGAAATTGTGTCTATGGTAGGTGGACAGCTCAACAATAAGGATTGACCGATACCAGTTTTTGGGGCAGATGACGAAAAAAATTGCATGTGCAAATGATTTGTGATAGTCTCTGCAACTTCAGATAGAAATCATAAATCACATTAGGCATTTGTTTAGTCCAGCAAAAGTGTGTTGAATTTATAGCCATCATGGATATATAATTTGTATCGCCATGATATTCTAAAATTATAAATATAAATAATTGTAAATAAATATATAAATTTTTTTCAATTTGATATAATTATAAAAATTACCTTTCTAAAAAAGTATCAATTGTAAAAGGTCTGCTTAAAGTAATCCTGACTAGCCCATGCAGCACAGATGTTATATCTATCCATCCAGCCGATTTGAAATGTAAACGGAGAACACATCAGGAAGAGGAAAGAGTTTTAACTGCCACTTTCCCCTCCTCTACACAGAGGCCAAAGAAAGAAAGACATCTCATTTTCAAAAACCTCATGATCTCTTTGTATCCAGAGGCCTTAAAGTTGTAGACCGTGGCGAAGTGATGAACTCGGGTGTTTTAATAGAGCTATGATGTTATGTAGGTGTGCCCTCTGGAGCAGTTTAATGTCTGAAGAAAGGAATTCATCTCTCTCACACTGTCCTGTTACCTCTCTCCCTTCATATTCCTTTTTATTTCCCTTCATGATTTGGTTCTACCTCAGTTTCCCTTTCCTGTATTAACCTGTATTTTCGAATCACTCTATCCTCTTTTCCTTCCACCATTTTGTTTCTTCTTAAGGACATTTTACACGGTGCACTAAAGGTGCAAAGATTTATGTTTTTACCAGCACTATTCCATATACAAAAGCTGGCAAATGCTGCCTGCTACTGCTTTAGTGCAGTTCTAGTGAGTAAAAAAATACTGTATCTAGAGCTGGGCGATATATCTAACGATATGATCATGCGCATCTAATCAGTAAAGCTACTTCCGTGATCACCGCTAAAATCGCCATCACCTGCTTACAATTGGAGTGGCATTTAATAGACAGAGCCGTAGATCGCTGACAAGCTACGCAATATCGCGTTCATTATCATAGATGAATCACCTTCGATAATGAGCGCGATATTGCGTAGCTTGTCAGCGATCTACGGCTCTGACTATTAAATGCCACTCCAATTGTAAGCAGGTGATGGCGATGGTGATCACGGAAGTAGCTTTACTGATTAGATGCACATGATCATATCGTTAGATATATCGCCCAGCCCTAACTGTATCTCAGAATGAAGCGGTTACTGTAAATGATATTCTTTGTTGCTAATATGTTATAGATAATTAAACTATCCTGCTAAAACTTTATTTATTTTTTTACAACTTTTTTTTTAAGGCCGTTCACACCAAGACTGATAACTATAATGATAGCTATATGAGAATTCTCACCAATGGACAGTAACATTATGTTTGTTTTAAGTGCATATTGAATCTAGTCTCCCTTTAAATGCTTGAACTCTTTACAGTCAGATGAATTCTTATTGGCTGTCAATGTGTTTATCATTCATCTGCTTAAAAAAAAAAAAAATTCTGAAAGTGGTTCCAACGATCTGGAAAGTTATCGTTATAGTTGTGACATGGAATGCCCTACTCCCATAGAATGATTATCACATTTTTGAGATATAGTTATCATTACAGTTATCATCCTTGGTGTGAACGGGACTTTAATCTGATCTAGCTGGTTTACCAGACTGGCCAAGCTGGGTTTAGCTGGTTAAACTAGTCTCACCAGCTGAAAAGAGCCTAAAATCCATCTAAAGAGACCAGCTGTGGACCACCAACATCTGTTTTTGTTCAGCAGAAAACAAAATAACAATTGTTTCTCCATAAAGTAGCTAACCTTGAATAGAAATTAACGTGATTGGTGGGCAGACATGTGCTGTGTCTGAAAACACACATTCTTTTACTCATTCACATTGTGTGGGCCGCAGAGAGCGATTTCGGCACATCAACTCAGAAAGTGACTAAAAACATAAGCTAAATGAAGTTTGATTGGTTCTAAAGTAAAGAGACACAAAATCTTCTGACTGGTCAATGACACATCAAAGCTTTCAGTGCCGCCTCCATTCTGCCAGCTTGGAAACAAACTTGGAACTCGTGGTTACCGTGTAAAAGATCCTTTTGATTCTCTCCCTCACTTCCTTTTTGTCCTCCCACATGATAATGTTGTGGCACCATCTAAAAGCAGACAACCAACCTCGAGAGAGTCGGTCATGTTCGGAGCTCTCAGTAACACAGCAAGGATAGTTAATGTATTTTTGAGACATTACCACAAACACATTGGATCTTCTTCAAGTGCTTTCCAGGTTGTTGCTTTTGTCCCGTTTTCCCATATTTGTCTCGTACCGTTGAGAGAAACATGGCAGTGTGGGTAGTCCTTTAGGAATCATTCCCACCTCCTCCGTTCCCCCTTCCCTTTCCATGATATCCAGAGTCCTAAGAACTCTTTTGGGAACATGGCACGGTCCATGCTCGGCTCATCAGCACCCGTCCCTCCTGCCCATCCATGCCTGTGGTCAGTGGGGAAGTGGACAGCTCTAAGGTTCTGGTTCTCCCCCTTCCTCCCTTCCCTATCCAGGGCCGATCTCTCACCTCTCGTTGAAGAGGAAAACTATGCTCGGCATAGCAGAGAATGGAAACTCGCTGCGGCGCTCCTGTGAGTTTGGATCAGATCTTCTCTGGCCGCCGCCCTTGGAGTCGGATGGTCAGTATATGTCCCCCAATGCACACACACTTCCCCAATCATCCGATCATCTAGAACATCTCTGTGTCTTCCGTGTAGTTCTCTCTGGAGTCTAGGGGACAACGGGTCCTCAGTGTGTTTGTGTTTGGAGTTGCGTGCTGTGAATTTTATGACCTGATGCGTCTGAACGTCAGTTATGCTGTGTATGTACGAATAAGTGAGCCCAACTCTCTGACAACAGTTATGAGACACTGTTAGTGCTGTTGTATTCGAGATTTGGTCTGTCTGGGAGTAGTGACTGTGTACCTTGTGTTTTTTCTTAATATGTATTTTTTTAATTCAATTATAAAGTGTGAAATGCTGTTTTCAGGCTTTCAGTCTGCTTTTAGATGTCCATTCTTTGTCTAGTTGTGCTTATCGTTGTTGTTCATTCCTGACCTTGTGTTTTCTGTAAGAATAGTTCACTTAAAATTTTGAATTCTGTCATTATTTAACCTTCATGTCTTTCTGAACCAATTTGCCTTTCTTTCTTCCTTGGAAGACAAAATGAGAAATTGAAAATGAAATTAGTCAATGCAAATCATACACAATATTCCAAGTCTTCTGAAGTCATTTAATTTGTGTGACACACAGACTGATATTATGTAGTTTTTCCACTAAAAACCATACAAAAACCATATCGCTCACTTTAATAGTACAGAAAAAAGCAGCTTAGACATTCTGCAAACTGTTATATGTTATGCGTGGTATACAGGTTAGGACAACATTCTGTAAATAAATGTAAATAATGGCAGAATAATATTTTGTGTGCACTATTGCTTTAACTGTTAGTGTGTTGTCACTATCTATGTATTTATCTGTTAAATTTGCATGATTATTTGTTTTAATGTTGTGAATTGCATTGACATTTTAAATGTTTACTGTTTTACAGTGTATAAAACAGGCAAATATTGACTACTATTCAAAGGTTTTGGGTCAGTTTTATTTTTTAAGAAAGTAATACTTTAATTTAATGCATGCTTTTTTTATTAAAAGTGACAATACATATATTTTATGTTACAACAGATTTCTATTTCATATAAATTGTTCTTTTGAACATTCTATTAATCAAAGAAGTTTGGAAAAATGTTTAAGGGGCTCCACATAAAATATTAAGCAGCAGAACTGTTTTTAATATTGCTAATAATAAGATTTGAGCAACATATTAGAATGATTTCTGAAGGATCTTGTGACACTGAAGATTGGAGTAATGATGCTGAAAATTCAGCTTTGCCATCACACAAATACATTTTTAAAATATATCGAAATACAATTATTTTTTTATTGCAAAAAATATTTCAGCATGTTACTGTTCTTTACTCTCTGTTTGATCAATTAAATTCTGCATGGGTGAGCATAAGAGAATTCTTTCAAAAACATAAAAATTCAGACCCCAAGCTTTTGAATGGTTGTGTTGTTTGATAAAAATATATTTATAGGCTATGTTTTGAAAAGTAATTGAATCTAAGCTGTTTACATTTTACGATAATGTTAACTGGAAATTTACTGTAATATTTCTCATCAGTCCCTCCAGACTAGAAGGGTTGTGTTTGTCTGGGGTTTTCTTTTCTCAGTGACGCAGATTTACCAGCAGGTTCCCTCACGTGACACAAGACGTCATTTTATTTGTCCTCCTACAAGCACCTCTGGGCTTTGAGGAAACTCCTGTTGCAGCACATTAGTGTCTGTGTCACTGAAGAGCAGGGGGGTGAAGAGAGAGTTTGGATGTGGGTTATTTTCAGCCTGTTATGTAAGGGCTCTAGCTGCTGGGTGTTTTCTCGTACACTCATCACTGATGATAGAGGCAGGAGACGAGGCAAGGAGGCCAGTAATGAAGAAGGAGATGAGGTGGATTACAAGGCAGGACGGTCGAGTATGAGGCAGGGAGAGAGTCAGAAGACAGAAGATAAGGGCTGGAGATCGGTTTCCAATTTTCGAGTCACAAAGCTCTCATGGCAACTTGATTTATTTCTGATTTTGTTTGATTCAGATTAATTTGGTTACATTTATTATTATTTTTTTTTTATATATGTTTCAGGCCAGTAACTTGTATTTTTGAACGATTCTTTAGAAGAACTGGCTCAGAAGAGTTATTTGCTTCAGGAATCGGGCCCCATGCCCTGCGGTATGTTATTGATTCAAGAGTCATTTGTTCATGAATCAAACCGCACCGGTCAAACTGTATGTGTTTGATTCACTAAAACCCACCAGCTCATAAAATGATTTGTCCCTGAATCAGGACACATAGGTCATGCTGTTTTGGATTCACTAAAAAGAAAGACTCACAAGATTCATTTTGTTTGAGAATTGAGTCACATGTTGCATTGAATGTTTTTGATTTGCCCCAAAACAACCAGTTCTTAAGAGTCTTATTAACAGGCTGATTTCAGTTTTTGTTTTTGATTAATTAAAAAAAAAAATTGGCACATAAGAGACGTTTCTTTTGGAATCAGACTACACTGTTCGTGCTATATGTTTTGATTCACTAAAAAGCTGCACTGGTAGTCATGTCAGTCCTTCAAGAGATGAGTGAGAGTAGAAGAAGTGCTGATGGTGGGTGAAAGCCAAGTCCAGGGGTCGTGCCCTTCCTTAGTCATGTTCTCTATCACAGTCTCCTTATGTGCTTGGCACAAGAGTCATCTCTCTCACTCACGTTCATTCTGTCGCCACTGGTGACAGCTTGACTTATCTCTCCCAGATACAGTGGGTATAGAAAAGAATCACTCCCCTTTAAAATAATCACATTTTGTTGTTTTGCAGCATTAAAGATGGACACAGTTTTTGTTTTATCCAGTTTTATTTATTTAGTACAGTTTATAACATCCAAGTGAAAGATATAACACCAACATGTCGGGGAAAAAAATGTGAATAACTGAATTGGAAAAAGGATCACCCCTTGTGTCAGTATTTTGTTGAACCACCTTTTGCTTTAAATACAGCCTTTAGTCTGTTGGGATATGCCTGTACTAACTTTGCATATCTAGACTTTGCAATATTTGCCCACTCTTGCAGAACTGCTCAGTTAAATTTGATGGTAAATTTGTGGACTGCAGTCTTCAAGTCATCGGCAGATTTTCAATGGGCTTTTATTTCTGGGCTCTGACTAGGCCATGCAAGGACATTCACCTTTGTGCACTGTGTGCTCAGTTTTGCTGTGTGCTTTGGGTCTTTGTCATGTTGGAAGATAAACATTTTTGCTATTTACAACTTTCTGGCAGAGGGCAGCATGCTTTACAACTCAAGAATCTGATGATATTTTGCCGTATCCATTTTTCCTTCTACTTTCCTTCTAAGTGCTCCAGTCCCTGCTGCAGAGAAACACCCCCATAACAGGATATTACCACCATATCGTTTGATGTTTAGGCCGAATAAATACATTTTAGTCTCATCTTTCTTTGAGTAGTGGCTTTTTTCTTGCAACCCTCCCATTCAAGCCACATTTGTGGAGAACTTGTGATATTTTTGTCACATGCACACAATGACCACACTTTGTCATAAATTCCTAAAACTGCTTCAGCGTTATAGGCCTCTTGGTCACCTCTCTGGCCAGTTTCTTCCTGGCTCTTTCATCCAGTTTGGAAGGTCTGTGTTGTACCAAATGACCTTCCACTTCTTAATAGACTTCACTGTGCTCTGAGACATTGATAAAGCCTTTTACAAAAAATTATGTCTTTCTACAACTTTATCCCAGAGATCTTTTGACAGTGCCTTGCCACCCATAGTTGATTGTTTGCATCAATTGCACTACCAAGGCCTGAATCGCTCCAGGAAAGCTCTTTTTATGCTGAGCTAACCACATTGATCACAGCTGATGACAGTGGAAAGTCAAATGGCTTTGTGTGCCATTGTGTGCCTGATTGAGTTTACAAGTCATTTTTAGGAAGGGGTGATCCTTTTTCCAACTCAGTGATTCTGTTTAAAAAAAACCTGACATTTATATCTTTTTTGCTTTGATATTATAAGTTCCACTAATAGTAAATACAGCTGGATAAAACAAAAACTGTGTCCATCTTTATTTCAGACTGCAAAGCAACAAAATGTGATTATATTAAAGTGGGTGATTCTTTTCTATACCCACTGTGTATGACAAATTCTTCAATTTATATTTATACATGATAATACTATATATATTTATTTATTTATGAAGTCAGAAACAAACGGAGTTGTGGTGAAATAGAGCTATAAATTAACTGTGTCTCTCTACTGAAATGAACTGAAATACACAACTCTATTTAGTTATGATATTAATGTATCATATCAGTCAGATACAAACTCAGGGTCTGTGTAAAACTTTATTACACTGAAAACTATCTATGCTAAACTAAAACTAAGCTAAAAGCCTCGGACTGTGGTGTTCTTGATCACAGTGGATATTTCTGTTAGGGCCATTTTGGATGTTTTATGGTGAAGGAATAATAGCGTTGCCTCATTGGCATTCTCCTCATTGTCTTTGTCGAAATTACACATGGCCTGTTATTTCTCTCTGAATAGCTCGATTGGAGTATTGGATATTATGGAAGGAAACTTGTGACACTTTATGAGCTTTTAGTGAAAGGCTCACCCTTTGACATCTGCCTGTTGAAATCATACATAAAAGGTCAATTACATTTATTTACTCAACATTAGACCAGACAAACTGTAGGGATATCATATTGGTGTTATGTGGTGGCTAAGGGCACTGAATGTGAAAGAAACAGTTCAGAAGCGAGCGGAGGGGAATGAGAAAGATGCCACAGACAGCTGGGAATTTATGATCGGAAGGGGAGGGTGAGCAGCAAAAGAGAAGCCCAGCAGACTTACCGGCAGGAAGTTAAAGGGAGTGTATTTAAAGGTGACATATCATGAAAATATGACTTTTCCCCAGTGCATCTACCAACCAAGGAAAGGTGAAAAAGATTAACCCAGTAACTTTGTTTTGGTAAGCCTTTTCTGCTCCTGTAGTGATGTTGCAAAGGGATCTCATTATAATATTACCTCCCCTTAATCTGTAAGTTTCCACCCATGGCGCCATCATTTGATTTCACAAGCAACAACGGTGTACCAGTTCTAATGCCATGGTTTGTTTAAAACATGCTAACTGTTCTGCCTTTGGCTACACAGACGAGCACAGAACACTATTTAGAGTCCCAGTCTCAGGGCAGACAACAGAGCAGTGGATTTATTTATGTATTTACTGTATATTGCTGCTGCCACGCAAATCTAAAATAAACATGCAATTTATTTCCCAGCTGTTTACCTTCACAGACATAACGTCTGTATTTGTAACTCGTATGTGTGAATGAGAACTCACATGCTGTGACAGCCGCTTTCTGTTTATGTGCTTCGGATGTGTGCACTCAGAAAACCGTATATCAGTAGTTTAAACTAATATGGTTTAAAATCCATGATTTCAGCACGATGAACATGATAATCAGAACCAAAACAGATGTTTTTAGTAGGTACGAGCTGTAATGGCAGAGCTCTATTCAGGAAAAGGGAGCGGGGAGCAGCAGCTTATTTGCATTTCAAGAGACAGGCATGAAAAACAGTTTGTTTCTGCTTCCACTCAAAATAGGCATTTTCAAAATGATATAATAAATGATCTGTGGGGTATTTTGAACTGAAACTTCACAGGCACATTCTGGGAACACCAGGGACTTATGTTACATATTGTAAAAGGGTCATAATATGTCTCCTTTAAGGAAAGGGTGAAAAAGCTCTCCTCTGTGTCTCTTGCATTCCATCCGTCTCTTTCTCAGAGACATGTGCATGTGCCTCTCACCCTCTTGCTTTTAATCGTACACAAGTTTGTCAGGTGCTCTGTATCAAAGGTGAACTGGACTGAAATCCTGCTAGAAAGTCTGGTTCAAACATGATAGCTGGTTTAAAGTTGGTCCAAGTTGGTCATTAGCAGTGTATACTGTAGGTTGTTCCAGTTGGTCATTGGCTGGTCAAGCTGGTTATGCTCTCAACTTGAACCAGATGTATGTTTTTTGGAACATGATAGCTGGTTTGAAGCAGGTCCAAGTTAGTCATCAGCTGCAACAAACAAGTTTCTAACTGGTTTATTGCTGGTTTTAGTTGGTCATTTTTTTGATCAATATATATTACACAGTGAATAACCAATTTGGACCAGTTATACACCAGTTTTCCATTCTCCAAACATCTTAAGCTGGAGTTTCTCATTCTGCATTGTGATTCCTCTTCATCTTCTCAAACCCAGAGAATCACTCAGCCCCTCCAGACGTCACAACCTACACCTCCGAACATCCCGTTCAGGTGGAGAGGCCACAGGTGTCCACCATACCCCGGACCACACCCAAATATGGCAACGCCAAACTCATGGAGACCGGAGATGGTGAGTGCACGAGAATGTGTCTGAAATAAAATGAGTGATGTTTTAGAGACATTAATGACAATTTCATTACAAAATTCACAATGAGCTTTGAAAGATTTACATGAACCTTTTTCCTAAATCATTTTGACAGCCCATCTAGCATTTCTCTTCCCCCCTAACTTTATTTTGGCAGATGGTTTTATACAGAAGAACTTGCATATAGTCCCCGTGCATAGCCTGAGCTTAAGAACACACTGGTAGTAGCTGGTATAAATGCTGCAAGAGTATTGGTTATTGTTAGTTCATACATAAAGCGTTACAATATGAACTCCTAAAATTTTGTGGTGTTATAATGTTCAAAATATTTTAATACGTTAAACTAAAACTACTAAACTGTAAATTGTCATTGTCATTGTGGTATTATATTAATATAATAATAATAATAATAATAATAATAATAATAATAATAATAGTGGATATAAATATTAAATGAAACACTTACAAAAAAAATAGGAAAAGGGCAAAAACAAATAGAAATTTTAAAGCATACAACTAAATTATTAAAAACTAAAAAAAAAAAAAAACTGAAATATAAAAAGAGACACTAATTTATATATGGTGTTGTAACGGTTGGTGTAGTTGTAAGTTGTATGTAAGCCCTGGAGATAGACAGTCTGTGAAATCTGCTCTGATGGATCCTCTGTTATAAAGCTGTGATTGAGGACACTGAGGACTCTTGGGATGCTTCTGAAGGCCGCATTTGACTGCATCTGTCAGGGTCATTAATCAATAGTGTTTGTAAAACTGATTTGTTTGGGGTAAGATGGAAATTGAGGTCTTGCATACAGAAGTAAACACTGAACATCTTCATTGTGCACATTCAGCCATCCATCTAAGTCTTGTGTGTGTATTAATAGGCTCGTTCAGGAAATTTGATTCATGTTTGAATGATAATATTCGTTTTTTTTCCTGGTTTGTGTGTGTTGTTGTGCATTAACACGTGTGTCTCTTCCTAAGGAGTCCCAGTTAGCAGTCGTGTTTCAGCTAAAATCCAGCAACTAGTAAACACGTTAAAGCAGCCCAGGCGACCTCCACTTCGAGAGTTTTTTGTTGATGATTTTGAAGAGCTCCTAGAAGGTAAGTGTTTGTCTCAGCATGAGTTTTTTGGAGCTTTTCAGGGCTGTTCTTATAAACAAACACATACCGACATACACAATCCCCGATTTGCAAACAAATGATTTGGTTGAAGTGGTTAGCATTGAATTAAATCGGTATTAAATTAAATATGTGTTAACCACAAAAACAGAAAAAATTAGTGATTATTCAAATGAACCGGCGATTCAACAATTGAACAAAAACAGCTATGCGGATTATTTATTTTTTGCCCCGTAAATGACCTTGTTTTGCCTCTTCAGTCCAGCAGCCCGACCCCAACCAGCCACGACCGGAGGGTGCTCAGATGGTCGCCATTCGAGGGGAACCGCTGGGAGTGGTCACTAATTGGCCACCATCGTTAGAAGCTGCACTGCAACGCTGGGGGACCATCTCGCCCAAAGCACCCTGCCTGACTACCATGGACACCAACGGCAAACCCCTCTATGTCCTTACTTACGGTAAAATAACCATATTTAATTACAGCCATACATATAACGACCACCATCCACATAGCGGATAGTGAATCATAGTGAAATAGAATAATATATTTTCTCCCTCATACATAAATGGCACAAACACTTTACAAGGCAAAACTTTCACAAAAGGACAGTAATCCAATTTCAAATAATCTAAAATATTGTTTAACATTAACATGAAAACAATTTGGACACTAAAGTCATACTAAATACAGTGAACTTTTTTTGTTAATGATTTTATTTAATTTCACAAACATTTCATAAAAGGTAGTTTCAAATTAAAATGAAGTTAGGTAGAGAAAAGCTTAATTTGTTTGCAATTAAATACTTTATATTAATGCGTTGTTTTTTTTTTTAAAGTGTGTTTATATACTAATTTACTTGTGTTCATCTTATGCTAACAGAAATAACCTTGTCTCCTTGTTTATTTATGCTCAGTCATGAGAGCAAGTTCATTAAAGGGCTTTTTTTGTGTAGTGTGTGTGTGTGTGTGTGTGTGTGTGTGTGAGGCTCTCAGCTGATTTTACTCAATGAGGATCCTGCCAGCAGTACATCACGGGTGAGAGTGTGAGGAAACGATTGCAGTGTGTGTGTCTGTAATGGATTGGTATTCCCTCTTATCTTTTTTCTAAAAATGATCATGATGATCAATTCTGAAAATGATCATCAAGCCACCTGAGCTTAATGATTTCTTCATCTTTAAACACACGCATACAGTTAATTCATCAAGACGCTCAAAGCTCTGACCAACAGACAACCTTCACTGCCTCGGTTTACAGTGTGAGCCAGAAAATGAATGGCAATGGCTGTTTGTGTGGCATACAGAACCCACCGGAGACTATCACCCTCCTCAGCTCATTAAAAACCTTGACCAAATCAAAAGAGTAATTAACTTTCCACAGAACGCAGGCGTGACGTGAGAGAGCTATCTCGCACAAAGTTTTGCGCACAGTGGGGTTTCATAGCCATGAGTTAAATCCTGATAACATCAGGTCAAAAATTCAGCAGGACAGAGGAGATAAACTGCTGAAATGCCCTGTGTGTGACTCATCCAGATGCTTAAACTTCGAGTAATTTGGTCATTTGGCCCCAATCCATGTTTGTCCTTCACTTGGCTTTCATTCTGCGGAATCTGTTCACTTTTTCCTACTTAAAGTTTTCTAAATGTATCTTAGAGTTTTCTCATGCACCATAAAGGTGCTCCATATGACTCACGCCTATGTTAAAGTCTTCTTGAAGTCATGATAGCTTTTTGTGAGGGAAAAAAAGGGAGCTGAATTAATTATTCACAGAAAATCTTCCTCTCTGTTTCAAATCTCATTTGCATTTACAAATATTCAAACTGGCAGATCGTTGGTTTGGCTTTGAGACCCAACAAGCAATAGAGTTTCGTATTCACGTCAAACTTGGTGCAACTTACCGTATTTTTCGGACTATAAGTCGCACCTGAGTATAAGTCGCATCAGTCCAAAAATACGTCATGATGAGGAAAAAAACATATATAAGTCGCACTGGACTATAAGTCGCATTTATTTAGAACCAAGAGAAAACATTACCGTCTACAGCCACGAGAGGGCGCTCTACAGGAGCACTGAGCAGCATAGAGCACCCTCTCGTGGCTGCAGATGGTAATGTTTTCTCTTAGTTCATTTCTCTTGGTTCATGTCAAATTAATTTTGATAAATAAGTCGCACCTGATTATAAGTCGCAGGACCAGCCAAACTATGAAAAAAAGTGCGACTTATAGTCTGGAAAATACGGTACACAACCATTCAAAACTTTGCATTCAGTACTTTACTTTCTTTTCTTTTTTTTCAGCAAGTATTCAATGTATTTATAATGTTATGATGCGTATACTTTTGAATGAATCAGTTAATCAATTTTCCTGCAAAAACATTAAGCAGCACAACTGTTTTCAACACTGATAATAAGAAGAAATGTTTCTTGTGCAGCAAATCTGCATATTAGAACGCTAAATTATCACGTTAGACTGAAGACTGGAGTAATGAAGACTGAAAATTAGGTTTTGCCATCACAGAAATTAATGATATTTTAAAATATATTAAAATAGAAAACCGTATTTGATATTTGAATAATTTTAATAAAAAAATGAGCAATAGAGAACCCTTTTTAATTATTTTTGAATATACTGAGACACAAATGAGATTTGATAACTGCAGGGTACTTTTGGTGAACTGACCCCTTGAGTGCAGTTATTTAGGATGTACTTCTTTTACACAGGCAAGCTTTGGTCTCGGAGCATTAAAGTAGCGTACAACATCCTCCACAAACTGGGCACCAAGCAGGAACCTATGGTCCGACCAGGAGACCGGGTGAGTGTGACAGAGCTTTACCAGACCACCTCAGTAAAGCACCTCATTAGAGGAACGTTCAGTACTAAATAACCTCTACATGGTGTTGATTACCTCTCAGAAATGCATGCAGGTTTGGAATGGTGGACTATCTATTTAATAACTCAAATAACATTTGTGTATGAAAGAATTAATTAAAAACTTGTATCAACAAAATGACACAGAACACAGTTTCTGCATTGAAACCCTTCGGAATTCTTTGCCCCATTGACTGCAACTTTGACTGTTTTTACAGTCAAAAGTTTAAGGGACGAGTCAAAATAATTGTCTGTGGTAATCGACAGCATGCTGCAGATGCTGAACATAGAGTATAACTTGTTTCGATCCCAGAACTTTTTTTTAATGACGGTGGCATTTCCTGCCGCATGCCGTGGTTTTAAACCCTGTCCCTGTCAGATTAGCATTCCCTTGTGTTTGAAGTCTGACACCTTTCCTCTCTTATCACTTCATGAGCAGGTGGCTCTTGTGTTCCCCAACAACGATCCAGCCGCCTTTATGGTCGCCTTTTATGGCTGCCTGCTGGCAGAGGTGGTGCCCGTACCCATCGAAGTGCCACTTACCCGAAAGGTGAGACTCTAAATATACCACAAAGAATGACTGTCACGTTTTCAAGCCTTCAGGTCTCCATTTTTAACACCATAACGCCTACCCACAATCCTTCTTCCCAACATTGACTCACATTGTCGAGTGCCAACCTGACAGTCTTTACAGCGCAAAATATGAATATTTATATATTATTCATGTTTAATGGTAAAGTGTTACAAAGTCCTTCTGGAAACTTGCCCTTGTAAATAATGTAGTGTCTTGCTCTCTGGTCTGCTGTCTATTTTTGAGATCCGTTATCTTTTCGGGATGTCAGGGTGAATGTTTCAGCGTGGACCCCTTGAGGCTGAAGTATTGCCTCAGATATGTATGTTTGAATTTTAGTGGTTGAAGTAAAGGAGGAGAGCTGCTTTGGCAAGAGTCAGTCTGATCCCTCGTCTGTCCAAAAATTCCAGGAAAGGACCTGGAAACTGGCAGAACACTCTCTGGCTTCCTCTGCATGCATTGCACTTCGCAAACCAATAAACTTCTGTCCAGTGCAAAAGTAGCTTTTTTTTTTGTTTTTCTGCATTTTTGACTTATAGCACACACAGAATAAGTCTTACAGAAACGTACTGTGCAAGAACCATGGTGCAGTGATTGTGTCCAGTGATACTTAGATGTAGATTCACATTTACGTTTATGTATTTGGCAGCCACTTTTAAATCGAGCCACTTAACATGCTTTCAAAATATGCAATTTCATGCATTTCTTGGGAACTGAACCCATGACTTTGGCCTGGCTTGTTTCATGCTTTACTGTTTGAGCTAGAGGCTCACCGATACATACTGTAATACTAAATGATTACCATATTCACATGATATTTGCATGATATTTATAGGTACTTTGTGGAATATCATGACAGTACCATGCTACATGTGTAGAAAACATGGTAATACCATGTATATATAAACATTACCCACATGGGGATGGAGTACCATGTACGTAACATAGATGATACATTTCAGTTAAAAAACTTGATACTATCATAGTACTGTGATATATGACATTGTACTGAATGGTATTTAAATTATACTTTAAGATACTTAAAATATTACCATAGAACCAGACCATGGTCCTTGAATATATATTTTGGTACTGAAAACATAATCCTGAACTTATACTCCAAATGCATCCAAAAAGCATAGTGTTTGTATCTGACAGCAAACCTGTACCATGGTATCGCCATATTCACAGTGCATTTTGTAAGGTCATGTCCAAAAACTAAGGTATTTTTTTAAATCTTTTTGATATTTTACTATGTAAAAAAGGCGATATGGATATTTGTCAGTTGGAGCTGATTTTAGAACTCATCCATCAAGAATAAAAGAGATGTTTAAGCACACCGCGGTATAATTTCTTTGCTGTCAGTTGGCGTCACCTCCCCTGCAGTGTATTTTGCTGCTGTACTGATGATGGATGTTAGCTGGTCTTAGCCTATCTGTGAGTGTGTGTGTGTGTGTGTGTGTGTGTGTACTAGGATGCAGGAAGTCAACAGATCGGCTTTCTCCTGGGCAGTTGTGGGGTTACTGTAGCTCTGACCAGTGATGCCTGCCACAAAGGCCTTCCAAAAGGACCCACTGGTGAAATACCACAGTTCAAAGGTCAGTCCGTTTATACACAACTTCATATAAATGATCTATAGTGTCATGGAGACAGACTTGTGATTTTTCAGAATAAAGTCTAGTCCATTTTACAACAAAAATTGGCTAAGAACTGCACACATTGGATAGTAAGAGACTGTTTGATTGACATAAAAACAACCAGTCACAGTTTGTGTTGTAACATCCCATTATCTTAGCAGCCATTGAGATTAGAGTCTTTGTACATTAACATTTAAAACTTTGGGATCAGGAATTTTGGTCTTGTTTTGTTTGTTTTTTAAATAAATTAATACTTTTATTCAGCAAGGATACATTTAATTGATCAAAAAAGACATTTATGATATTACAAAGGATTTCGGTTTCAAAAAAATCCTTTTTTTTTTTACTTTCTGTTCATCAAGGAATTGTTTCTTTCCACAAAAATATTAAGCAGCACAACTGTTTTCAACATTGATAATAAAAAGAAAGGTTTGTTGATTACCAAAGAGCAAATTGCGAGTGATTTCTGAAGGATCACGTGGCTTTGAGAGTAATCAAGCTGAAAATTCAGCTTTGCATCATAGGAATAAATTTCATTTTAAAATATAACTAAAATAGTGAGAGTCTGTATAGGGCAGCGAGGGAAAATCAGGAGCATGATGGGCCGTATCATGCGTGTGATATTATCTAAGCTGGACTGCTAGCAGTCAGCGTTTTTTACCCTGTCTGGGCCACAGTAAGATGAGAGACAGTATAAATAGAAAATGTAGAGGTAATGAGTCTGATATTGTTGTAATGATGTTGTAGTCCCGAGAGAATAGTCATTTAGCCCGAGGCGGAGAAAAGATGGACTTACTCTAATCCTGATGCACATAGCCATCATTTAGCCAGTAACCCTAATCACTCACTATCATTCCTTTGAATGATAATCACCACTAATAATGATAATGATAGTCATGGTTGACTCATTAAGCTGCATGAATATTAATAGAATTGTATGAATATTCATGTTTTCTCTCTATTGGGTCCCACCCACTCATCAGGATGGCCGAAGCTGCTATGGTTTGTCACGGAATCCAAACACCTGTCCAAGCCGCCCCGTGATTGGTTCCCTCACATAAAAGATGCAAATAATGACACCGCCTACATAGAGGTAAGCTTATCCATGAAATTATGACCGTTTTGAAAATATCAGGTTATTCACATCATTTTACTGGCTGTACATTCAAAGATTCTGCACAAATGGAAGCCATCAGTCTAGGATTGTTTTTTTCATATGCTGCACCCCACCAGCCACTATAATTGTTTTATGATATCTGATTGGTAGATATTCTATGACTCGAGCCCCAGAAATCAATATTTCCTAGCAGCATGCCGGGCACAGCTGCCTCCATTAGAGAGTCACTGGATAATGGATGATAAATGATTAATGTTTGTTTAATTGTGAATCGGGACTCTTGTAGGAGATGCTGGTTAATGGAGTGGGGCTGGTCTCATATTATTGAACCAGTTTTGAATGAGCTGTCTCAATGTTCTTCACCAGATCCCAGAAATCTGAGAGTCTGTGCAAAGTGGTCGGGTATCAGATGTCCAGTATTGGGCCAAAGTTTGCTTTCTGTTCTACTGTATGCTTTTTTTTTATTTTTTTTATTTTTATTTTTTGTAGTGCATGAAGAACACGTCCAGAAGAAAATATATCACTCCTAAAAGCAAAAGAAAAGAAAATAAGAATTGTATATTCTATGTATCTATGTAAAGAGAAAATAAAGCCCTTTTTTAGAACAATTGGCATTGTTAACATTTATCTTAATGACATAATGCACATTTGCATACAGTATATGCACAATGCATATATATATGTTTTCCCCATTATCAATTATCAAAGATATTTTATTTATAATATATATATAAAATATATATATTATTAACAGTGAAAAAAGAAAGTAGTAGTATTGTTTGATGTACTCCCACTAATTTATGCTAATTTTAATAAAAACAAACATTTTACTACTGTAATTTAATAATGTTTAAGAATAATGACAATCTAATAAGAATAAAGACCTCAAAATACTGAAAATGGAAATTGCTGGTAAAATTTCAAACTATTTATTAATCCAAAAATAATCCTTATTTCTTTATGCCAAATATATTCCTTATTTCTTGATGCAAAATATTATTTATCATTTTTATTTTAAGTTTAAATATGCCCTGGGCATTGACAGTAATTTTGACATGCATGCTTACAGTAGTGTGTTAACGGCCATGCAAAGTGTGTTTGTTGAGGGATTTGATGCGTTAATATTTGTGTTAATGATTAACATTTATGACACTCTTGTGTTTATTGATTTCCAGTATAAGACCTGTAAAGATGGGAGTGTTTTGGGTGTGACGGTGACACGGATCGCACTTCTTACACATTGCCAGGCTCTAACACAGTCATGTGGATACACAGAGGGTGAGTCCAACACACACACACACACACACACACACACACACACACACACACACACAGAGTCCATTGTCCTTTAATCTCCCTTCTCAGACAATAATGTAATAAATCTGTTTTCTCTTTGTCTTGCAGCTGAAATCATAGTGAATGTATTGGATTTTAAAAAGGATGTGGGTTTGTGGCACGGCATTCTAACTGTAAGTCATGCTTCTGAAAAAAATTATGTGAACATAAGATCATATGTTTCACATTCAGGGTGTTAATATGTCACTTCCTGTTTCCTTAGAGTGTCATGAACATGATGCATGTAATCAGCATCCCGTACTCGCTGATGAAGGTCAACCCTCTGTCCTGGATCCAGAAAGTGTGTCAATACAAAGGTCTGTCCGTCAGTCACTAAATGTCACGAAACTAAATTATATACAGAAAATATGTAGCAAAATATATATCACAAAATGTAATAATAACATATAATACAGTATTTTCAAGTTGATGTGAAGAAATTCATGTATACATTGTTTTGTTTTGAAATAAACTTTAAATATTTTTTTTTTTGTGCCTAAAGACTTTGAGTCTTTCTGTTCTGTTTTCATGAAACATAAACAGGACACATTTCTGTATAAATCATTGAAAAATCCTCATGGGACCCCTTACATCATGACAGCTTCATGAAAGATTTACTCAGAAATTTGCTAATGTTTCATGAATTCATTATTTGTAAGTGACAGTGTCATTTGATATTGATTTTGTATGTGTCCATTTCTGGTTGTGTGTAGCTAAAGTAGCTTGTGTCAAGTCCAGGGATATGCACTGGGCTCTGGTCGCTCACCGAGATCAGAGAGACATCAACCTGAGCTCCCTGCGCATGCTGGTGGTGGCCGACGGATCCAACCCATGTGAGTTCAGCTAGTGTTTTAACTCTTCCTTTCCCTTCCATCTTCCCCTTTTCTCTCACACCTATGTTTCTTCAAATATTCCTCTGACAGGAAACAAGCAGATGGTTAAGCAGCTCTTTACACACCCAGCAACCCTGCAAACAAGCTAAAAGCATCATTCATAAGTGTGTAATATAAATGCATACACTCAGATATGGCCTCTGGGATTATACTGGGATGAGTAGGATAGATGATGCCCAGAAGCTATTTCCTTATGTATGCAGATACATAATACACAAATGGACACACTGAAGGACAAAACATTCCTTCTGCCGCCTGTTTCCTTCAAATGCCAATGTAAATGGCAGTAAGATACAGTGAATGTATTTCTGATGGAATATTCGGGGTCATATGAGGGGAAACTTTCTTAGTCTTTTGAGATGAAGAGATTGATGTGCTGTGTAGCTGAACATTTATAATGCAAGGATCTCTTTCTAGTCCAAGAACATTTGGGTGAAACTCAATTTTCAATCCAAAAAAAAAAAGGAAAAGGCTTTAGAAGACATTTTTAGGGTAGAAAAATTGTTAATATATATGTAGTTTGAAGAAAATATATAATATTTTATTTGTCAGTAGCTTACTGAAAAATATCATTACTGCAATGTATTATAAATAATATAATAATATAAAAAATAATATCATTTTAATCATTTAAATGAAAGCTTATAGTAGTATTTGTTGAATTTAGCATTGCTTAAAAAAATTATTACTGTAATTGCAATGCAAATTTTAATTTCTTGAATTTAAGTATTTATCACAATAATGATAGTTTAAAATAAAATAGTTTTTAATTTAATAAAATCAACATCACAATGCAGCACATTAAATTGTCTTATAAATAGGCTGGATTTTCTTTATGGTTTTCTAATTTCTAATTTTTCTTTAGTTTTTAGAGTGAAATATGACAGAGCATGAATACCCATATATATATACTCAAATGTATTCTGTTATTTGGCATATCATGATGGACTAAAGTGTGAACAATCACAACAGAAGTCATTTACATATAGAAATCTTAAAGGTACAGTTGTAAAAACAGTCTGTTTAATTTTAAGGCTGGTCATGAGAAGTCTTTGGTGCAAGAAAGCTTAAACTTAAAAAATTAAATGATACAAAACTATACAATATGGCCTTTTAAATCTGGATTTCTTTTTTTTTTTTTTGCTTACTGTCACTTTAGGAGCTGTGTTCCCATTGTACCCAACAGTACATAAGAATGCATCTAAATGTGAGAACTGTTTTAAATGTCATATAAGACAGGCGACACATAACACGTAATCTCTCATTTTCTGCAGGGTCCATCTCATCGTGTGACGCGTTCCTCAATGTCTTCCAGAGTAAAGGTCTGCGGCCAGAGGTCATCTGTCCATGTGCCAGCTCAGCTGAAGCCCTCACCGTGGCCATCAGGAGGTGGGAGGAGTGCTGACACATTGACCATTCATTCACCCCCAAACTTCAGCTCATATTCATAAACCCTCACTTTTCCTTTCAGAACATGTAGATCTATCTGTGCCTCTTTTACGAGTTTCATAACAACCCCCGTCCTCCCCCAAAAAATGACAGAAATATGGACACAGACCATTTTTCTGTTGGTCAGACACAGATTGAAGTTGATGGTTCATCGAGAGAGCTTTACCGAAGTCTGTGTATGACTTTGATGCCTTTTTCCAAATCCATTTACAAGAAAGTGATGTTTTTTTTAGGCTGCCTCCATAATTACAGCCCTGAATAGTCCTGACATCTCTGCTTTGTGACCGAATCAAACTTGTGACAGAACGCAGAGCATATGGTTTTCATTCCACAGGATTAAGTCCATCGCTGGACGTTTTTACAGACCTTCTCTCTCTAAAAACAAATTTGAGGATGAGAACAGCTTGTATGAATTTGAACAAAAAATAAATTAATTGAAAGCTAATAAAAGAGCCTGGTGTCATAGATGAAATCATCACTCTCTAGTGAATTCAGGGGGGAAAAGTTGATTCAAAGGCGACTGATGATATGTAAGTCTGCTGTTTCTGTCATAAAAGAAGTGGCGTCATCGTCATTTGTGGATTTACCATGCAAACTAAGCATAACCTCATTTTTTTTTACCCTTCACACACATTTGCTTTGGCCTATGTGGTTCACAGAAAATGTCTTGCTCTGGTAATAATTTCCTTCCTCGTTAGTTCATTTTTTGCACTTCTGCTCTGTTCCAAAACTTAATGAACTGCCTATTTAGACAGCATGCTAGAAAAAAAACATTATGCCACCTTTTAAGATACCTAATTTTTAGAAATAATTTTTTTTTTACATTGTGCAATCACCCAGTATGCGGTGCAGGAATGGTCAACTATAAATATACTTTTATTATGTACTGCTAAATATAACAAATAAAATGGTCACTCAAATGCTTTTGGAACCAACTGTGAGTTTCACATCAGTTTCTTGTAATCTTCCTTAAAAGGAAGCTCCCTATGCAGTGTGCACACTAGTTTTGGAACACAGCTATTGTTTCCAGCATACTTCATCGGCACACCCTGTTTTATGTATTTTGCTCAAATGAAGCCTGCTGTACCTTGCCAGACATCTCTGTTAGCTTAAACGGGTGTCTTTTAGAGGAGGTTATGCGTGGGTGGGGCTTAGTGCTGTCCATCAGAACTAGTTGAACCAATCAACAACTTCTTCATCAGAACTAGTTGAACCAATCAGCTTCGTATTCAGGTTTACATAGCATTAGAGTCACTGTTAAATAATAATTTAATATATTGCACTAATCTGGCATTTTATTTCACATTTTAGGCCTACAGATGACAGTAACCAGCCACCGGGTCGAGGAGTGCTGTCTATGCAGGGTCTGAGCTACGGTGTCATCAGAGTGGACTCAGAGGAGCGTCTCTCCGTACTCACCGTACAGGATGTGGGCACCGTGATGCCAGGAGGTGCACATATGTACATGCATGAGTGGTTCTGAGAAAGTCTAAAATGTGGCTTTGCACATACTCTTGTAGATTTAATGTTAAAACCATCAAAGGAGAGCCTTGTGTAATGTGTACGCCTCTCTCTGCGTGCTGTATTTATTGCTTCATAAAGTGCGTAATGTGTTTATTGATGTTGTGTATGTGCAGCTCTGATGTGTGTGGTCAAACCAGAGGGAGTTCCTCAGCTGTGCCGAACAGATGAGATCGGAGAGCTGTGTGTGTGTTCCATCGCCACGGGAATGTCATATTATGGGCTCTCTGGCATGACAAAAAACACCTTTGAGGTTTGTGTCCTATCAGAGCAAGATCGATTTGGCTGTAGTTAGGTGGATTCTCCTACCCAGAATCCCCAGACCTCTGCTCGAACAGATGCTAAAGTGCTCTGATCAAAGTCTTTTCCAAAGGCTTTTTTGTTAAATTGCTCTGAAATAATGAAAATGGCATTTTCTCAAGGTCAGTTTGCACAGAGTGTTATCTGAAGGCTGTTTTCACCTAAAGTAAAAAAAAAAAGTAAAACAGGTGATTGTGAGATTAAGTTCAAGAAATTAATAAAAAATGAAATCACAAATGTGAGATATAAAGTCATACTATGAGATATGAATCCCTGATTGTAAGATAGCAACTTGCATTTGTGGGATAAAATTTCACAATTATGAGAAACAGTTGCAGTTGTTTATTTCAATGAGAAACAAAGTCGCAATTTTGAGATATTAAGTTGCAATTGCAGCCTGGGAGATATGAAAAAGCAATTTTGTGATAAAACACCAGAATCGTGTGATATAAAGTTGCATTTGTGGCAATTACTGTACAAGAAACAAAGTTGCAGTTGTGAGAGAATAAGTTGCAATTGTCACAGTTGTCAGATATGAATTTGCAGTTGTAAGATAAAATGTTGCAACTGTGCGAAGTACTTTTTCCTCGCAAAGGTGAAAATAGACTGTCATAAATATGACTACGACACACAAGTATTCAAGCAAAAATATTTATCCACAAACACTTTATATGTGTCGAGACGTTGACGAGCTAAAACTAATATCTGATGATAAAAACTATGACGAAATTTATGACGCGTCTTTGTTAACATGACAAGACGGGACTATTATGTTATTTGAGGACTACCGGACATTCAAAATGTGCACCCCTGTCAAAATGAACACTGGTGAAAATCTGTTGTGTTACTTTAATTCTAGAAGTTTAATATGAATTTAAAATCCCCTTTTTTAACCAATCAGTGAACATTTCACCGTAATGTACAGTGGATGAGAAGTAACCCCATAGCCAAGATTCTACAGATAATTTCCACATTTTTATACCGTTTTAAATTTACAAATGGATAGTTATATCAAAATTGTTGCCTTTTGTTTTGGAATCAGGTTTTCCCCATGAGCAGTTCGGGGGCTCTTATCAGCGAGTACCCCTTCACTCGGACAGGGCTGCTGGGCTTCATAGGCCCAGGTGGGCTGGTGTTTGTTTCTGGAAAGATGGACGGGCTGATGGTGGTGAGCGGACGGAGACACAACGCTGACGATATCGTCGCAACAGCGCTGGCAGTGGAGCCCATGAAGTTTGTGTACAGGGGCAGGTGAGAACACAACAAAAACAACCAAACAAACATAGCGTATTCTTCTTCGTCATCAAAGAAGAGGTGATATATATAGCACTTGAGCTTATTTGCTGTGGACATGCAGAGTGCAAATTAAATGGACTCAACACCTGCTGAGGTGGCAGAAATGAGAGCGTGTGCCCTGTGTGTTGTGTTGTGAGTTGTTCTGTTTTAGTTGCTTCTGTGAAATTACCTCGGGTTTTGTTTATCAGTTTTCTTACGCATTTACACACTAGATTCCAAGGCAACATTTCTCTTTTAGTTTAAATTGAAGTACTAAAATAACTAAAACTAAACAAATTCTAACTTCAAAAAATATTCTATAGACCTAAGAAAAAAAACTAATGAAAATGACAAAAGCATAACAAAATTACTAAACCTTTAACTAAAACTCAAAATGAATTGAAAACTAAAAAAACTGAAAACAGTAAAAAATAAAAATCGAATGCAAAACCAATAATATTCAATCAAGTGATACTAAAATAGCACTCTAGCACATTTTCATTTGTTTGAACGATTCCACAAAATAATTGACTTTAAATGTTGCTTCAAATATATGCAATAAATGTAATTATAATTCAGTGTTACAATGTTATGAATTACTTTTTTTGCGATCTTGTTGATCTTTAAAAACGTTTTCTTTTTTTGTAAATTATGTTTGTTGATTATTGTAATTCTAAATTTAATTATGTAATTAGTAACAGTTGTTTAATTTGTATAATTATTATTGTTAATTTAAATATTTGTAATAATAATAATAATAATGCTTAATGAATTTATATTCTGTTTACCAACATAAGCATGTCATGGTTTGAGATGTTTAATGGGTTGGTCCAGAGCTGGATTTTTGAGGGTCTAAATCTCTATTCGGTATCTCTATCTTCAGGATAGCGGTATTTTCTGTGACGGTCCTGCATGACGAGAGAATTGTGGTTGTAGCTGAACAGCGGCCGGACTCCACAGAAGAGGACAGCTTCCAGTGGATGAGTCGTGTGCTGCAGGTGTTTGTCCTTTTTGTACCCACCCTTGCTTATCGATTCGGGCAGTGGCGAATTGCTATTCCCTTTCTGTCTGATGGGAGTCACCTTAATCGCTGCATAACCCCAGTCACCATCCAAACTGAATTTCAGATTGTGCTACTGCTGACCTGCATACTTTCTGTCAGCACTTTACATGTCTTTACCGGCATGCAAAAATAACCAGACGCACTCAGGCTCACAGGCTGGCCTTCATTTCCACCCAGACGGTTTCATTCCACTCTTTTGTTGTGGGTCATTAATCTTGCAAATATAGTATTTTTTCCTTCCACTTCCTGAATTCCCATTTGGTAGTTTGGTTCTCCATGAGGCATCGGTAAAGGTCAGTTGCTGCATCTGTTCTCAGCTGGCAGCCTGTTCTCAGCTCCTTACGAACTCTGTTTTTAAACCACACCTGACAATCCAATACATCTCTTTCTGCAGGCGATAGACAGTATCCACAACGTCGGGGTGTTTTGTTTGGCTTTGGTGCCCGCTAACACCCTTCCCAAGACTCCTCTGGGAGGGATCCACCTGTCGGAGACCAAGCAGCTGTTTTTGGAAGGCTCCCTACATCCCTGTAACGTCCTAATGTGCCCTCACACCTGCGTCACCAACCTGCCCAAACCCAGACAGAAACAGCCAGGTCTGTCTGCAGCAAGGTCACCTCAGATGTCGTACAAAATTAGAACCATCAGAAATGCTGTGTGCGTGGTGTTGTCTGTTTGTTTGTGATGATCTTCCCGTGCTCGCTCCTGCAGAGATTGGACCCGCCTCTGTGATGGTAGGAAACCTGGTCTCAGGGAAGAGGATCGCTCAGGCCAGCGGCAGAGATCTGGGGCAGATCGAAGACAATGATCAGGCAAGAAAGGTGTGTGTGTGGTAACATGGGGCCTCGATTTTCATGCATCGTTCACTCTCCCTTCCCTCTCATTCATTCCTCACCTCCAGCAAATGGAGTCCCAACCGGCCAAGAATAGACACAAAAATAAGCACATATTTGTGTTTAAAGCCATTGTTTCAGTTCATTTGAATAACTGGTTCTGAGATATAATCTGCCTTAGGGTGCTTTATAATGGCTCTCAGAGATGTAGCACCTGGGTCCAAAACTGAGAAAAAGTGCTCATCATGACGTATTTTCGGACTGATGCGACTTATACTCAGATGCGACGTATAGTCCGAAAAATACGGTAGTTGTTTTCCTCTAGTCGTTTTTTCAAAATAAAATAAAAGCATAAAATATGAGATGACTAATTCTCTTGCACCTGTCATAAAAACGTGTAGCCAGATTGTGATTTTCTTCCCCGAGTTTTCATTTTTGTGGCTTAATGTTAGGAATATTCCACATATATTGCCACATGGATAACTTTAGGCCTCTGATAGTACATTTTCCAAGTTACTTGACAATGGATGAGTCACAACAGATGTTTGTTGGTGTGGATTTGAAACGCCTGTGTCTCTTACATCAGTGAGAGTCAGATAATCAATCTTACAGTTTGACTTAAATATGTTGCAGTCCCTTATAAAAGTTACCGGCCAACTTATAAAACACATTTGGCACCTGCTGAGTGTTCATTTTGGACCCTGTGTGGCATGCAGTAATTGTCCCAACTGGATTTGTGGTAGAGGAACTGACCCCTGACAGCTTGTCAGACCTCTTTCTCTCAGCTAGCATTGTTTCATACCCGACCCCTACAGAGAGCATTCCGGGAAACTGTTAAAACATTATGTCACCGAACCAGAACTTAACAATTTTGTGCTTCTAAAACATGCCTTTTTTGCCACTTAAAAATGTAAAGCACTCCATTAGAATAATGATTGCATGCTGGGATCTGTTTGGGAGGGCTGGTTTGGTTATTTTTTGTGCTGTTTTGTGTTGAGTCTTTGGTTTTGCTGTGCTGTCAGTCAACCACCTCAACGCAAATACAATCCATTCCGCTGCCCTCTCAGGCTGAAAGATGGCAGCCATTATTCCATCAGTGTCTGCTGTGCACAAAACCGTAACCTTAACACACACACACAGCTGTCGGCCGCACACACAAACCACATACACAAACATGTGCACAGACCCTAAAATACACAGACACACAGTGCCGCAACAGTTGTTAACTGCATGCCTTCCTCATCCTCTCTCTTTTTCTCATTCCTTCACACCCTTCTGACATCGACAAATGTTATCTCCGCCATCTGCGCCGCTCAAAGAAACACAGCCGTACATGACTATTCCATTTTTACACCCCCCAGCTTGTGTTGTTGTTGTTTTGTGTTGCTTCCATCCATTCATGCCTATGAAAATCGGGCCCATTGAGTGAATGGAAATGGTTTTATTTCATTCTTTTAAGAGGAGGAATTCAATCCGATGTGAGAATAACTCTGGGAGATGAGGTAACACATGACTGCATTCACTTTGAGCCTTCAGATAACACCAGCGCCACTTGCTAACGACTTTTAACAGGTCTTACTAATTGCAAAAAAAAGCATCTTTTGTGTTTAACAGTTACTCTTTAAATGTCATGTTACTTTTATAATATTGCATTTGATAAAACAATAAATTATATCAGGCTTGTTTAACACCAACTTACTTGTATGCAAACAAATAAAACAAACTGTGTATTAACATTTTCTGATTCAACTTGTGAATTCTGATATGGCTCTTTTGGGAATATTATATAATCTCCATTAAATACTTAAATCTCTTGGATTTTGTAATAATCATCTCAGACTTCCTTTTTCCACCCATAGTTCCTCTTCCTGTCTGAGGTGTTGCAGTGGAGAGCCCAGACCACCCCAGATCACGTGCTCTTCACCCTCCTCAGCTCAAAGGTATGATGTGTATTTGATACTCTATATTTTCTTTTAAATATGTGTGTGTGTGTGTGTGTATGTATATATCTATATCTATATCTTTATCATTTTTTAAGTATATTTAATTTAATTAATGAAAACTCCTTGTAATTAAAGAATAGCACTAGCATTCTGGGTTAAGAAAGTGTAAGCTAAAGATTAACCTTGTTTTCAAGTGTGATCCAGTACTTGGCAAAAATGTCTTAGTTTCTGCACTGTTTCCCTGCTCTAGGGGGCAGGATTTGGTTTCATAAATGATGTTACCCTGGTTTTTTCTAGGGATACATTTTTTAAATATGTGGCCATTTATCATCTCGGTCTATTTTGAACACCACATGCCCTCCATAGAAAAGTTGTGATAACTCATCCTGAACTGAGAACTGAGGCAACTGATATGTTTGTGTATGTGTGTGAACATAGGGAGCAGTCCTGAGCTCACTGACGTGTCTTCAGTTGCATAAGCGGGCGGAGAAGATCGCAGCCATGTTGATGGAGCGAGGCCACCTGCAGGATGGTGATCATGTTGCACTGGTGTACCCGCCTGGTACGACACCATCAGCTACAAATCTACAACTTTAAATCTGTGATAAGTCCAACTATATTCATACTATTATACTCATTTAAACCAGGGGTCTCAAATTATGTGGCATCAGGTGAACAGAAGAACAGTTTAGTGCATTGAAGATGTCCCTAATATTATATTCAGAAAGGACAGCAGACACATCACAATCTGGCTTGGATATAATGGTCAGAAATGATTTAAAGGGATAGTTCACCCAAAAATTTTAAATGTCATTTACTCCCCCTCAAGTTGTTCACACCTATATGAGTGTCTTTCTTCTGTTGAACACACGAAGATATTTTGAAGAATGTTGGGAACCAAACAGTTGACGTTAGCCATAGTATTCTTTTTCCATACTATAGAAGTCAATGAGTACTGTCAACTAGGGCTGCACGATTTTTGGGAAAATGACATTGCGATATTTAATTTTTCTGTGACATATATTGCGATATGAAATTTAATCAAATTTTTTCTTACAAACAAAAATGGGGTGAGCACACTTAAATTCTCATTTTAAATGATTTAAACATCGACACCATCGTGTCAATTGATTAATATGCGCGAGGGAGAGAGAGCAAGACAGCGCTCGTGTTGTTTGAAGATGGTGAGAGTGCGGCCGGGGCTCGCTCTCTCTCTCTCTCTCACGCGCGCTCTTTCTCGCACTCTCTCTCTCGCGCTCTCTCTCTATCTCGTGCGCTCTCGCTCTCTCTCTCTCTCTCTCTCTCTCTCTGCCATGTTAAACTGACAGGACTTAAACACATGTAAATGATAAACTTTCACTCTATGATGGTTAAGCTGTGCAATCCACGAATCACATTCGTCAAGGGCCGGGGATCAGCTGGCCCGTACATTTAATGAATAACGGATCAACTACGACTACATCGCACATCCTTGTGCACATCCATTGAAGTTATTTAAACTGATAATTTGAGACCACTAAATTAGGATTAAAGTTTAAATCTACTTGTATATTTATATGCATTTTTAATTTACAGGTATCGATTTGATTGCTGCCTTTTACGGTTGCCTGTATGCCGGCTGTGTACCAATTACAGTGCGACCCCCTCATCCGCAGAACATTGCCACTACCCTGCCCACTGTGAAAATGATTGTGGAAGTGGGTGTTTTCCTCAAGTCCTTCCTTATGTAGTTTATGATATGTTAAAAAAATGGTCGCTAATGTATAAATTTGTGTTCAGGTGAGCCGATCGTCTTGTGTGATGACCTCACAGGTCATTTCCAAGCTCCTGAAGTCAAAGGAAGCGTCTGCCGCTGTGGACGTCAGGGCATGGCCTCCTGTTCTGGACACAGGTGAGAGTGGGTCAGGTCAGGTGGCTTCTTTAAAATGTCTAAATGAGCATTCATTTAATATCTAACATGTTTTCCAGATGATCTGCCAAAGAAGAAGCCCCCTCAGCTCTACAAACCCTCCAATCCAGACACGCTGGCTTACTTGGACTTCAGCGTCTCCACTACTGGGATGCTTGCAGGAGTAAAGGTGAATGTTAATCATCCCCTGTTGTGTGTAATAAGAAACCCCTGCTCTGTGTTTCCCCAACACAAAAAAACAGGAAGAAAACGTTTGGAAACTCATCTCACAGACATCAAATCCTCTCAGCTGGTGAGATCAGGTGTCATATGCACAGAGGAACTTTTCTTCTTTTATTGTTTAGAGATGAAAACCAGGTTTTGAGCACGCAGACGCTATTATGTCATAGGAGCCACAAGTGTTTGCAGAGACCACCCAGTATGGTGTAGTTCTTCTGATCTTTTGACTAAGAACTGATCTGTTCAGCCCCATACACTTCTATTTACTAGCATTTCCACATGGCAGCCCACAAAATAACTAGTCAAAAAATTTTTTTATGTGGTTTTAGTTTTAGCTAACAGTTTTAATTATTTATGTATTTTCATTTGTTATATATTTTTATGTCTTCTCAGATGTCCCACACAGCCACCAGTGCCTTTTGCCGTTCTATAAAGCTCCAGTGTGAGTTGTATCCCTCTCGTGAGGTAGCCATCTGCCTGGATCCGTACTGTGGCCTCGGCTTTGTCCTCTGGTGCCTCTGCAGGTGAGAGGAGCCGCCTGATGCAATCACAATTATTATAATAGAGCAGATTGAAGACCTGGTCACACCAAGTCTGAATTTACAGCATGGAAAAAAACATGTGTAACAAAATTTCAACCATGAAACAATGGATCTTTATTAACTTGTTCAGGCTGCGTCTACAATATCGTTGATTTGTCTTTTTTTTTTTTTTCATCCCTAAGTTTGTAAAAAACAAGCAATAATTGTATTTACAGTTAGAATGTGACTCTGTAGGGCAAGGCACTGCACGAAATAAATGTTAAAATATAATTTTTAATTTAAATAAACTATTTATTCTTAGAATTATATATTTTTGGAGAACCTTTACTTAAGTGCTTTACAGAAAAACAAATACAGTATAATATAAAAACTAATTCAGAGAATAAAAAAATAAATAAAACCTATTAGAGTTTGCACTTTGTTAAATATCTTTCAACCTGTAAGCCGTCACCTTATACTTTATAGTTTCTTTTTACAAGACTTAATCATAAATAATTTATATACTTGAAATTTTAATCACTTACTTATCTTGGCTGTCTAAAATTATATGCAGTTTTCACCTCTTGTAACTTAAATAAAAGTTTTTTGCCCAGAAGAATGAATAGTGCTCTCACAAAACTAAAAGTTATTTTACTAAAAAGTTTTTTTCTTTATTATGAGTCAGTTACTGTAATGATGATTGTAATTAGAACTGAGGAACAGCTCAAAATGCGGTAATCATTAGCATGCCCCAGATGCTGTCATTTTGAACCTGGACTATTTCTTTCAATTGTTTGGATATGTAACAATTCAGTCATAAAGTTACAATTCATCTTTGGAGTATTTTATATTTCCCTGTCATTGAAACACTGATGGCTGAAACGCACAAGTATTGAACCAGTTTCTCAATAGACTGCTGCCTTGAAAAATCTTGGTTTTGTGCTGCGCTCACACGGGTGTGTGTTTTTCTGCTGTGCTGGGCTTCTCTAGTGTAAAAGTGTGTGCTCAGCTCCTGTCTCGCTTGACTGATGTGTTGTTCTCCCAATGTGTCTTATTTGTCAGGGTGGGTAGGTTCCACTGCTCTTGTGTTGTGTGTTGGTAACGTTGTGTTTTCTTCCGTCTCTTCCCACTGGGTGAAGTGTGTATTCAGGCCATCAGTCCATCTTGATTCCCCCGTCCGAGCTGGAGGTGAACCCTGCTCTGTGGCTGCTGGCTGTCAGTCAGTTTCGGGTCAGAGACACGTTCTGTTCATACTCCGTCATGGAGCTTTGCACCAAGGGGTTGGGCCTGCAGACCGAATCTCTCAAGGTACCAGATTCTCTCGAAACTGTCAATCATTCACTTGTTTTTCTTCTTGAGGAAGCTCTAAGATTTCATGTTATATTTGCAGCAGTGTCAGAAAGAAGGTGATTGTTGGTGGTCTTGCGTCTGTGACTGTGTGTAATTAAGGTCTGTTCTGAGTTAGTGAAGGAAAGGCCGTCCGTGCCTCCTGGCGAGTCTGTCTTGTAAAGTCTTGTTTTATTTACTCTGATTTAGTCAGTGCCATACTGCAGTCTGGAGCCGAGTACAGTTTATTAACATCACAACAATCAATGAGGAGGAAAAATGGGATATTTTTTGGTATAATGAGGTAGAACTGTGAAAATGTTTTCTTTTACTCAGATTTTGTCATTCCAACTCCCTCAGTTTTTTTTTTTTTTTTTAATGAAGCTTAAAGTAAAACATTATAATAAATTTATATAATGTATAAACTGACCCAATTTACTTTTAGTGCATGTTATTTTAAAGAAAAAAGTTATTATATTCTATAATAATATTATAATCCCAATAATCGAACTGAACAAGCACTTTCTCTCTGCTGCCACATGAGCATTTCCTTTTAATTATTGATACACTGTGTTGGTGTAAACATGTATTTATTTTTTATTATTTATTTTTATGAATATGGGTGTGTATGAAAATATTCAGGTAATGCACAGCAGAATTTTCTTTCCACTTGTACTATGGCAATAATAAACTGTATTATATTATATTATATTATATTATATTATATTATATTATATTATATTATATTATATTTCTGACTCATTATGGTCATGATTATAATTATATAATATTATGTAATGTATTATAATAATAAAAGCCTCTGACATTAGCTGATAAGAAATAATCATTTAAAATTATTAAATAAACAATAATATTTTAATATAAAAACATTAGAAATTATATTATATTAATTATATATATTAATATTTAAATGTTAATGTTATATAAAAAAATCCAACTTTTTTTTGACATATTTGGGGGTGATTATTTTCTATACCTAATGTGTATGTATATGTACAGCATCTATGTCTCTTCTTACTTTTAAACGGCAGTAGTTTTTGTTACACTTTTAAAATTTCAAGTCTGATGACTCATTTGCTCTCTTTCTCTGTCCTGTCTCTAAGTCCCGTGGACTTGACCTGTCCCGCGTAAGGACGTGTGTGGTTGTAGCCGAGGAAAGGCCCAGGATAGCCCTCACCCAGTCCTTCTCCAAGCTTTTTAAGGACCTGGGCTTGCACCCGCGAGCCGTCAGCACTTCCTTCGGATGTAGAGTGAACCTGGCCATATGCCTGCAGGTTAGTAACGTTTGAGTGCGCGTGTCATCTGTTAATCTGGTGCTGACCAGTAAACACGAGGCAGAGCTTGGGCTGTAATCCCAATCCCAGCGTTGTTCCTGCAAGCCGACTGCAGCCGGGATTAGTGTTCAGACTTTGCTGAGAGGATTTCACTGTGCCTTTAGGTTACGTTCCGAGTGAGAGTAGTGCAGCATTATTGGATATCCTGAGGTTGTAGAGGTAAAATCAGGTCACCACTGAAAGAAACATATATGTGGAACACATGTCAAAAATAGTACTTGTCAACTGATATGGGGTTTTCCAAAGCTGCTGCTGAGTAGAAGGAGCAGTTGGTGATATAATGCTGGTATATTATTATTTATATATACATACAGTATAGCTGTTTTTACTGTATTTTTGATCAAATAAAAAAAAAGACTTCATTAAAAACATTTAAAAAAACGTACTAGCCCCAAACCTTTAAACGGTAGTGTATAAAATATAATAAATTAAATTATAATAAGCATTTCATGCCCATTTATTTATTAATTTGCCAAGCATCTATGCATTAAGTGGGATAATGCACAATCTGATGGCCTTTTTCACTAAATAAACCTTCCTATGGTAACACAAGACTCTGGGAGAGTTTGTTTTGGAATAAGAGCAGTAATAACTTCCACCCACCTGCTTTCATGAAGATTTTTTGTTACCAGGCAAAAAGCACCACACCACACAGTCATACTACAGATGTTTCTATGGTTACATACTAGAGATAGAGTATGAATTATTTTACACCTAGGAGTCTAATGACCATTGAATCATAAAATAGTCTAAACAACCTCAAAAGCAAAAATTCACCTAAAGGCGAAATGAGAGATATTTTACAATATTATTATATAATATATAATTATAAAATATTATATAATCTATTACAATAACAACTTTGGTGACATCAGCTGCTAAGAAAAATAATTGGAAAATATTATAGTTAAAAAATAAAATGTAAATGTGTACATGTATAACTTTGTGAATATCATATTTACTTATAAGACTGTGTGGGTCAGGAAAAATAATACTGACCAATAATATCTTCAGATCTTCACTTCTTATTTTGACAGTCTGCATATTGTTTTTTGTTCTTTTGTCCCACATTTCATGCTTCTCATTTCCTTCTTTTGTATTTCATATTTAATCCCTTTTCTTTGTCACATCCATAAATCTTCACCCTGTATTCCTCTTTCCTCACTCTCTCTCCGTTTCTCATCTGCTCACTCGCTGTTGTAGCCCCACAGACTCGGGAAGCTTGCAGATCAGGTAGGGAAGTCCAAAAGCTCCCGGCTCGATCTGGCACTGGGTGTGGAATGGGGTCCGACTTTGCTTTTTTTTTTTTTTACCCCTCGGCTGCTGGGCTCTTGATTCTTGCGGTGTGTGGCTTTTGCTAATGTAGTGGAAGTGAATGGCCGGATCCATCCAAATCAGTGTGACTAATTTATCAGACTAATCGCTGACCTAATGGGCTGCTTTCCTGGGCTCAGTTTTGAAAAGGAAAGATGCCCTCGGTTCGATCTTACCTCCGAGCGGTAAGATCCAACCCTCCCCGAGTGAGATGGCAGCTCACCTGGACTTACACCGGGGTTAAGAGTTGAGTGTTATTGTGCAGCTGCAGTCATTAATAGTGTTCCTGTAGCATAGAGCTCTATAATCACAGCCATTAGCTGGAATCGTGCTTCCCCTCCCCTGTCCGTCACATTGTTTTGCCGTGACATCACAAGCACAAAGGGCTTTATTCGGAACACGAGTGCCTACACATGAAATATCACCGAATCCAGCACTGTGTGAGTCAGTGATCTGAAATGCATCTCTTAGGACCGTGTCTTGTGGACAGAGCCGATTGGTGTGCTTCAGACACAGGGAGACCTCTACTGGCCTGTTTTTGATTGGGAACTACATATTAGAGAGTGCTGTAGGGATGACTTGTTTTTGTATGCCAAAACCTGGGAACAACCATTTTTTTAGCACTTCCAATTCCAACGTCCCAAAGTCAATGGATTTTAAAGTGGGTTTTTTTGTTAAAGGCCTGAAATTAGGACACAAAAGCACAAAGATATTTTCACACTTTATTCTGTGACATCAGAAATAGCCTTTTAGTTGAAAAAGACAATTGCTAACATGTCGCTAAATTGGAATACCAAGGTTGTCTGGGACATGAAAGGGTTAATTCACACAAAAATGAAAATTAGCCCATAAATTTCTCACCCTCAAGTCATCCAAGGTGTATATGACTTTCTTCTTTCAGACGTATCCAGTCGGAGTGATTTAAAATTTCTTGTCTTTGATCTTTCAAGCTGTTTCATGCCACTCAGCGGGTGTTGCATGCATCAGTCCAAAAGAAGTTAAAACAATAAAAAGCACCTATCCATAAAAATAAAATAAAATAAAAAGTGTCTTACGCCTTCTGTAACGAATCGATGCATTTTTTATAAGAAAAATATCCATGTTCAATATGTAATATTCACTTTAATGTAGCTTGCACTCACTGTTGTACATGGAGGCAGTTCTGGAGCGGACTGGATCCGTCTGAAAGAAGGAAGTTATAGACATCTAGGATGACTTGAGGGTGAGTTAACCCTAAACGTGAGCTAACCCTTTAAACGTCTTCACACCAAACAAGTGCTTTAGCAAATGAAAGTGAAATTGCACTCTTGCAAAAAAGAAACGATTACGACCCAGAAAGACTAAACAAGACGTAAGAATCAAAATCAAATGTTTGTTGGTGCCAGAGCTTATTTTCTGCAATAATCCAAAATCCAATGGAAAAATCTTACTGGGTTTTTATCAAGGAAACCAGGGTGATGTTGACTTCTGTGTTTGTCTATCAAAATACATAATCTCTGTAGTACAATACTCTAGATATTGTTACGTTCAGATGGAGTTGAGTCTGAGTGCCTCATCATGAACAGTCATCGCAAATTCATTAATGATCAGTCGTGAAAAATAATTGCATTCATTTGATCAAAACGAAGAGTGTTCATTTGTAGCTTGTACTCAAAGGCAGCAGTTGTTTGTATTCTGTCTGTTCATTTCTCAGTTGTATTGTTCCATAAAGGCCATTTCACATTACTCATGTCGTCGGTGCTCAAATGCAGCAAACTCTAAGGAGCGATGCACAGTTCAAACGCTGTAACGTGACATGCTCGGACTCAGACAGGCGGTCTTGTTTGCTGCTGACCTTGCAAAGCATCACCAATGATTACTGGACAGTTCATCCTGACATAAGGAGAATCCGAATGGAAGAGAGTTTGATCCTGCATATCAAGCTGTACGATGTATCGTCAAAGCAATATTAAGGCATTCTGAAAGTGATTTATGACCAAAAAAAGACATGCATGTAATTAGTTTTGTTTTCTTAAAAAAAGATTATTCACAATTATTTCCATGTGATCAATACTAAATTGTTTAAAATGTAACAATTCTCATTTTAGCATTTTATATAACATCAAATATTAGATCAACTCTTCAAGTTGCTGTCAGACGAGCCACATTTTCTCTGTGCATAGTGATCCACGGATGTTTAGATGTGCCGCGGACAGTTTTAGTGCCATCTAGTGGTTCAGAAGACCAACGAAAGATCTGCAATACTGAGGCGCTTTTACCGCAGGCAAACATTCAGATCTTTGAAGGGTCTGTCAGCTTTCATCTGCGGCCGTCTTTTTCTCTGCTTCACAAACACCCACACATTTGTCATCTCGGCTTCATAAAGGATTCCTATTTTTCGCTCTGCTCTCTAAAACGCCTCTGTTCAAGGCATCATTTATAACCGTGTGCCTTTCATGGTGATGGTTTAAATTTAAGGTTATTTCTATCTCGGTTTGCAGCTTGTCTCGCCTTTTTTTTTCCCCAGCATTTTCAGTCTGTGATCATCTCTAGGCTCTGCTACTAACTAGTTAACAGCTAAAGTGCGTTGCCTCCGAGGAAATTGACCAGTTCTACCCCACCCTTAGAGAAATCACTCATAGCTAGTTCTCTGTGCAGTATAAACTGTATTAGTGTGTATGTCCTGCTTAATGGCTTCATGATGTGCATTTCAGGGGACATCTGGACCAGACCCAACTACTGTGTACGTGGACATGAGAGCTCTACGCCACGACAGGTGAGAGATTTAATAATAGAATTCACTGAGGAATCGAAGTGGAGAAAGTTGTTAAATGGTGATAATGGAAATGAGTCCAGTGCGCTGTGATTGGAGTACTGGTCGTCAATAGAGGTTTTCCATTAAACGCTGTTGCTGGTGATATTCAGAGAGTAGAGTGTATTATGTCTGATAAAATGTTGCTATGAATTATATATATTTTCATATAATAGCAAATTGAGCTTGTACTTTTTCTTTATATTGTGGTGTTATATGATGTAAAGTTGAAAGATATAGCATACATTTCTTATTGATAATCTTATCTTTTAGTTTTTGTGCATTAAGCGAATAAAGAAAAGAATCAAATTAGAGGAAGTACCTTTCAAGAATTAGACAAACATTTGAATTACCACATATTAATTGAAGTATAAACAATTTAGTTGTTGAAATTCCATTCAAATATATTTATCTGTTGAATTCATTCATTTTAGCGTATTTGTTGAATTTCCATCAAATATACTTAGTGATATATTAAATTTTTCAAACATTGTGAAAAATATTAAGTGTGATATTATAAAGGTAGATTTTATCAAGTTTTTACTAAATTAAATAATTGGCTTTCATATTGTCATATACATAAACGTATACTTTACGTCTACTTAAGTTGACAACCTATCTTCCAAAACCCTAATTTTAATTAATTGTAAAAACTTCAAGTACTTTTTTTTTTTTTTTTTTTTACTTTTCAAAATATCCACAATTAGTCATGATTTCTGACCTGTGGTTGTAATATGAAATTCAGTAAATGTTACAATCAGTTCTCACAATAATAATAAAATAAAACGTTTTTCAAAAGACAATAGTTGCACTATATGCACATGCATCTTTATAGTTTTTAGTGTCTTGCTCACTCTGAAAAATATTTGTTTTTACTCAGGAGTGTTGGAATGTGTTTGTGAAAATGTCATTAGTCGTGTCTGCACTTGTGTTTATGAGCTGATAATTGATCATTTTTCAGGAAAGCAACAGTCTGCTTGTTTTTTCCTCAGAGTGCGTCTGGTCGAGCGAGGCTCCCCACACAGTCTCCCCCTCATGGAGTCTGGAAAGGTACCTGCAGGGCACTATACAACAATCTCAGTTCGACTCCATCTGGCTGTGTGTTTTGAGATAATTATTAAATTAAAATCTCAATTTCATCCTCTTCCAGATTTTACCTGGAGTTCGAATCATCATCGCCAATCCTGAGACGAAGGGTCCGCTGGGAGACTCCCATCTAGGGGAGGTGAGTGCGTATTTCAGGACAAAGATCAAATCTTAATCATCTGTGGCTCTGACTTCATGTGTTCCTGGGCTGTTTTTGTCCCTAGATCTGGGTCCACTGTGCCCATAATGGCAGCGGTTACTTCACAGTGTACGGCGATGAGGCCCTGCAGTCTGATCACTTCAACTCACGCTTGAGCTTCGGAGACACGCAGACCGTATGGGCGCGCACCGGCTACCTGGGCTTCCTCCGCAGGACCGAACTCACAGATGCAAGTGGAGGTGATCATGCATCTTTGGTTGTAGTTTCATTTGTAGTCAAAGAATGATACTGACATCCTCTGTGTTTCCAGAGCGGCATGACGCTCTGTATGTAGTGGGTGCTCTGGATGAAGCCATGGAGCTGAGAGGAATGAGGTATCACCCCATCGACATAGAGACCTCTGTGATACGCACCCACAAGAGCATCATGGAATGGTACGACAAATGGAAATAGAAATGGTCTTTTCTAACCTGAGTATCTTTTTTGTTTCATTTTTTATTTTTTTATTTTTATTGTATTGACATTTAAAATTTGGCCATTTATTTATTTATTTAAAGATTAACATGTTTAATGAAATTAAAACACTTAAAACTTAAACTTTTGATATTCAGATTTATACTGTTTTATCTAAATAAATGAAAACAAAACATAAAAATAAAATGTATCAAACTGCTAATTTGTTTTGATATTAAAATGTATAATATCTACACTAAAATTCTGTAAAAAAAAAAAAAAAAAAAATCACATTTATTTATTTGATTAAAATGTAGACTACAAGAAAACTAAAACTGAACTAAATTCGGATTAATAGATTTTTCAAGTGTGTACTGATTATACTATTATGTCTAAATAAATTACAAATAATATACTTAAATTAATTTTAGTTTTATGTACTTATTTTGATATTAAACTGTATACTATTTACACCATAATTTCGAAATAAATTAAATTAAATTCTACTTAAATTCTACATCATAATGTAACAATTTATAGTATTAAAAATGTATATTGCTTTTTTAGATTAACTATTACAACATTAAATGTATTATGTTTTTTAAATAAAATTTCAAATAAAACTTCAAATAAAAAATTTCATAAAACTTAATTTTTGTCCTTATCAGTTGCCCCCATCAAGAGCGTCACAAGGCATTTTATCAGTGAAAGCTCAATTAGCAGTTGTATTTTAAACATCACCAATGTTCTGATTGGTTAAGATATATTTTGTCATCCCAAATCAGCAGTTGTCACTGAAAATAAATGACTTCCTGTAACTTTGTCGCTACTAATCACCGTCAGTGTGAACGGGCCTTTAGAAAGGACGTGTTTTAAATGAACTGATCTGTTTGTTTCAGTGCTGTGTTTCCCTGGACCAACCTGCTGGTGGTGGTCGTGGAGCTGGAAGGTTCGGAACAGGAAGCTTTGGACCTGGTTCCTTTAGTCACCAACGCGGTCCTGGAGGAGCACTACCTGATTGTAGGTGTGGTGGTGGTGGTGGACATCGGCGTCATTCCCATCAACTCTCGCGGAGAGAAACAGAGGATGCACCTGCGAGACGGCTTTCTAGCTGATCAGCTGGACCCCATTTATGTGGCATATAACATGTAGCATGAGTGTACGCGTGGATGGATGTTCGTGGCACATGACCGCTTGGACGATCTACAATCTTCTGTGAATGGACACTTACTGAAAGAAACTAAACAGAAAAATGGTTTGACAGAAGGATTCAGTCTCCTGAAGGGAAGAAGAATCGCCTTTGCTTCTGCTTGTGTGCGCGTCGCTTTGTTTTCACGTGAGGTGTTGCGACATCATTCATTTTTATCCCGCCCTACACGAGCGAAGCCTATTTTTAAATATCTGCATACTGTGGCGAAATGTGCATTTTAAGTTTCCCGATGATTTGGAGTAACTTGTTGAAAGTAGACATGCTATCAAACACACTGGACGCCATTCCTGTCCATTTAAAAAAAAAAAAAGGTACAACATCAACTTGTTACATTTGTACGTACGTGGCAGCCGTCCTTCAGCAACTTGCCGGTTTAGTTTTTCAACCTTTGTAAATGTTCTCAAAGAGCAGGACGCAAAAACTGAGAAAAACCGTCCCCTGCTTTTTCCGATTCCTCCATGTTTAATATCATTGTACAAAGCTGAAGGTGAACACAAAGTCGGTTGATATTGTGTAATTATGTACAGATAATAGTTCTTATTTATTTTGCTCTTTTTAGAACTGGTGAGCGAAGACATTTGGAAATGTTTTCCTCATTAAATAATATTGCTGATATAAAACATTGTATCATCTTGAGTGAGTAGTATCACATCAAGTCTATGTAAAAATATAAATATACAAACAAATATATATATAAAAAATAAAAAAATATATATAAAATAAGATCTACGAATCACCAATGATGCATTTCTAATGCAGTACATCCCACTTGCATGGTGTCTGTTGTAGAGAGAATCAACTGACCAATCGAACGGTTAATAAATTCGACCAATCGAACGGTTAATAATAGGAACTCATAGGACTTTCAAGATGATGTCAAACATGCGGAACAAATGCTTCAGGTTTTCTAATGGATACTAAAACGCTACGCCCTTTCCGAGAGAAAACGAACCCTAAAAATGTGCCTGGAATCTAGTTTACATTTGCTTTTATGACTAATCTGCACCGCGATTTGTTGTGTTTTTATTTGCTTGGATAGTTTTTTTTTTACTCGTTTTATATCATTTTTGGGTGACTGCATCATTATTTATTGACGAGCATTTTACACAATTGCGTTTTAGTTTACTGCTCAAACATCACATTTGTTACCATTCGTAAGCGTTCGAATCATAATTTAACGGACTAACACAGATTTTGGTATTTTCATAAAATAACTTTTACGTTAGTGCCAAACGGTTTACTTTCAACCCCAGTCAGCTCACGTGAAATGGATCAAGTTTTTAATCGGCTTATGTGGGGAAATCGCCTACATGCTAAATAAATGCCGGCATATTGTTGGCACAAGCAATATGGGCAAAGCATGAAACATGACCGACTGGCTATAATAATGCAAACAATAGTGAAGAGAGAAAAAAGAAGCGTGCCATTATTCTTCATTGTACCAGCTGCATTAGAAGTACGCATTTTCTGAGCACCATTCAATCGCCATGACAAAACGGAGCAGGCCTATTCAGGATTTTCTTCTTTTCTTTTCCACATCCTGCCTCAGCGATTGAGAACACGGCAAGCTTTTGACAATAATTTTGCAGTCAGATATCAGCACCCTCTGGCCTCCTTGAGGTCTGTCTTTATTTAACGCAACCTTTCATTTCATGTCATTGACGTCAATTCTGTGTCCAGGAACTGAGTTTACCCTTATTCAGAAAGCAACGATGCAATGTTCCCTTTTTTTTTTGTCTGTTTGTTTTTAAAAGATGAAGGAAAGATGTCTTAACCTGTTCGGAAACTTTATTGTTGTCATTCCCATACAAGCAGGAATGTTTCCCCATTTTGAAAAGGAAAAAAAAAAATGTGCACACAACTTTCAACCTGTGAAGTTATTTCCCTTTTTTTTTTTTTGGAAATCTGGACTTAAGTGAGAGAGTCTGCATGGTGTATGTAAATATTGTTGGTTAGAGGAAAAAATTACAAAAAAAAATTATTTTGTATGGTGCAGGTGTGTTTGAAATTCTGTTTTGTACACGATTAAAAGTATTAAATTACACTTTTATAGAAGCCTGCTTTGGCCTACGTTCACAAAATATGGTGCAATAAAGTGCTTTGATTGGTAAATTTGTCTTTTGAAATTTGCGATGCAAAAAGACGCAAAACAACCACCGGTTGATATGTTTATTTAAACATAGTACTGTTACATAACGTAATGCAAGAAAGGGGAAAACGTTTACATCACATTTTAATTTGTATGCACATGAAAGACAGGTGTTTGTATAGCAGACTTCTTGCTGGGTGTCGAAATTCTCAGTAGTCATTACTCTGTCCGCATAAATATAAGTTAAAAATAAATTTAAAAAAAGGGTTACTTGCAATTACAAAGTGGTGTCAAATTACCCTAGAAAACCAAAAAGGAGACATACTGCATCACCGATGACACGCAAGAACGCAGATTAACGTTTAGCCCAAAATAAGGTACACACAACCTGGTTTCATGCAGACTGGAATGGAACATATTACCGTTATCACTTTTTCTTTTTTCTTTTACAGATTGACTTTATCAAGTACGTAGTTAATGTGTTCATGAAATGTACATATGCTAACGTGCAAACGTCATCAGTCACTGTTAGCTGCAAACAGTTATTTACATGTAGTGCAACAGTGAGGTTGGGAAGGGAGCGAGAGAAAGAGAACTAGGGCAGGACAGAAACCTGAATGTAGCAGACGTGATTTAAGACGCATCCAGAACTTTAGAGGGAAACAGAATACAGGTTCACGTAGATGTGAATCTGTGCAAAAACATTAGAGAAGGACCTCACGATCCCCTTCATCCTTCAACTGATTGGTTCTCCTGGTCGACAGTCAAAACTCTCTAAAGATAGATCTTTCTTAGAAATGTATTGCAATAAAGGAATAATAATTTGCCTAAAAATTCTAATTTTGTCATTCATTCACCCTCACGTCATTCCAAACCCGTCTGACTGATGTCTTTCAAAAAACACAAAAGGAGACGTTTAGCAGAGTGTCCAAGCTGCCCATTTCTGTGCAATGAAAGTGGATGGGGACCAAGCACAGCCATTTACTTTCATTGAGCAGCATTTCAGAAAGCCAAACAGGTTTTAATAATTTGAGGGTATGATGACAGAACTTTTATTTTTATGTAAACTATCCTTTTAACTTCTCTCTTAGGTCAAAAAGTGCCATGAAAGGTCATTCTTAAAGATAAAACCCTATAGCTAGAATTTCTGATTGTTTAATTTACACTGATCTCTGTACAATCTTAAAATTCTGATAAAGTTTAGATTTTTAATGGGATCTTTTTCTGGGATGTTTTTTTTTTCTGTTTGGGAGCACTGGGAATAGTTCATACGAACAAATTCGCCCACACTAACAAAACCTCTTTAAAGATTCTACTCCGTAAAGATGTCGTACACTTAAGCTACAGAAATGGACCCCAAAATCAGCACATCATTTAGTTTTGTTCATTGAAAATGAAAAGGCCTATTTAAAAGTGTAACCACGAAATGTGCATATTCATTAAAGGAAGATTGTATCATTCAGACAGACATGACCCTGCCATCTCTAAACCCTGTTCCCAAAAAAAGAAAATGACATCACAACCACTGATAAAAAACAAACTGTCGAGTTTAAAAGCACCAACTTCACTCAATGCAGGAGGCTGACATGATTCGCTTTTATAAAAAAAAGTCAAATATCTACATAGCTTCAGATTAAGTTGTTTAAAAAGATTACTAGTACTTCACATTTCAGCTAGTCTGTATGCAAGCAAGGCTGATTTCCGTCATACAGCAAATAAAAGGGTAAAAACAAAAAGGAATACGCAATGAGATACCGTTAAAAATCCAAACATACAACCATCTTGACGAGGATTGTGAAATCCCGCGCCGGCTGCCCTGTTAGCATTCACCGCAACTCAGTAAAATGTTCTGGTAGAAGTGTCCTACGAGCTTGAGTTTAAAATGCTGGCTAAAAATCAAGAATCCATGGGCAGGGGGAAGGTGGTGAGTGCTAAAATCTATCCAATAGCGCGGCTCGTGGATGGGTGGAGTCGCATGGCCCTCTGCAGCTCATCTCTTCCGGCGGCAGGTACGTTTGTGATCGGCGTGCCAGTGCTCCTGCTGGCATTTGATGGAGCAGTACGACGTGTTCCAGCAGCAGTGGTACATCGCCTCTTCTTCACAGTTGTAACACTGAAAGACAGAATAAAGAGAACAATGAGATGCTAAAAGACTTGCACACAAGAGTTTTGTCCAGTAAAATATCCTCCTGAAATCAACATTCTTATTTGTGCATTTCTATTGAAACAAGATGTAAAAGCGCCCTTTCCCTTTAAAAAAAATAAAGTTGAATGGGATCATTAGATTGGACAAAAATCTGAGTGCAGGATGAGTCATCAATATCTTTGGTTTGTTTTCACAGTAGAAAACTCAATTTTAAGTGCGTTTATCTGCTAAAAGTTATGTTTTTGTCAACACTTAGCACACTATCTTAGAGATTAACCTCAAAAATAACATGTGGACTAAAAGCCAAAAAAAAAAAAAAAACATTATTTTGAGAGGTTATGCCTAGTACTGGGGGTGGTTGATATGACCTAAATCTTGTGTCACAAGAAGAGACATTTCACAAAAACAATACTATACTTATTTTTGCTAGAAATAAGGTTACAATACCAATATATGAAATGTAACAATTTGATTGCACCAAGGTTTTCAAGCAAATAAATAAAACACTTTTTTTCACTATGAATTAAATGGTTATTTTTAATTAAAGCTAAAAAAGTTATTAAATTAAGAGTGTTTGTTTAACATTAATAACAGACAGAAGCGGAATTCCACTTTTTATGTTCAACTGCTCACGTTCAGTTTAAACAATAAGCAGCAATGTCACGTGCTTTGGCCCTTTTTGTCCGCGTGCGAGTGAACGCAGCTCTTTTTCGGGACATAATGTGCTTTTATCAACTAATTTTAATATGTTTGCTCCAAGGAGTCATCTAACGCGTATTCAAATGTTTATACATGAAGCGATTACACGACGATATCACGTACTGGACAAAATCATAGTTGCCTAGTCACAAGGTATTGTTTCAGAGCCATACAGAGAACAACAAAATGACTGGGTGGTGATAGTTTTCTCAATAATGTGTCATTATTCAGGTTAACCAACTAAATTAGACTCCGTTCATCTACAGAGGAATAACACATCACCACATCTCATTATTGACTCAGACAATGATTGTTCTTCATTTCCTAATTCTGCCCTCAGAGCTGCAACATTTCCCACGAGACAATTTTGGAGCTCAGGTGAGTAATATGCTGGAGAACCATTTCTCATCTCCTAGCAACACATAGAAGTTATAAATAGATTGTAAATACAACAACATGTTGGCTAAATTCATTTTGCATGGGGAAAAAAAACTAATCTAATTAGAAAAATAATGAAGATCAGATTCTTAAGAAGATTTCAGGAGGAGATGCTCTTCAACAGATCATGAGTCACATGTGAAGGAATTTTATCTGAGTTTAGAAACATTATATTAGCAATCATAATGCATTCAAAATCTGCGTACTATTTTTTTTTTCCATTCCAGAATTGGTTTCGATCTGGTGGAACGGAAGCTTCTAAAAGTCATAACTTTTTTTTTTTTTTTAAATACAAATGTTGCATCTGATCAGTAACTAGGGAGTAGTGCATGTGCAAAAATGTGCAGTTTTGAATGTTACAGCATTATTGCAACATTTAACCCCTTTATATTCTTTTTTTTTTTTTACAAAAATGTACTTGAATCATCACATTAAATTCATAAGAACAAAGAATTTGACTGCTCAAAACCAGTCCAAATTTGATAAAACCTACATGTTCATTTTGTTACAAAACAACATGTAAATTACTCTGGAATGTTTCAAACAAAATATAAATAGGATACATTTTTCATGCTGCAATGGTTTATCAATAGGGGTGCATATTGATGGTGCATTGATGTTTATTAACAAAGTTCAGTTACAAAAGCATGTACAAGATATAGGAAAATCTAAAAATATATTTTACAGAAGTATTTTGACCAAGTCCATAGATCATAATAAATCTGAATAAAATCATGTGCAAAGTTGATACCCATGTCAGAGTGGACCTGAACTCAATACTTAATAACTAGAAATTTAATATTTCTTGATAGTTTTTCAAAGTTTGCTACTATAAACCAAGGATTTTTTTCTTTTTTTATCACTATATCTCTTCCATGTCAAAAGACCTTTATGCAGCATGATTGGACTGTCTGGTGGTTCTAACAGTTTGTATTTACACAAAAGATCTTCTGAAAATTCACTCACCCACTGCTTCTTCTTGGTCTGGGAAATAAGTTGTTTGTGCTGAGCTACCATCTTTTTCATCTCCTCCATGAGCTCCTCTTTGCATTTCTCCTTCACCTGTTTGCACTTTCGGTCCATCTCGGCCTGCGTGCTGGACACGGCTTTGTTCACCGCCTGCCTTTTCTCTTCCTCCATCTCTGCTCGCAACTGTAAGGACAATCACATTGCTGAGTTTGCTGCAATTTCCCCCTTTTCCACCAACTTTCTTGGAGGAAAAGAGGGTATCTTTGAATCTGGCCACAAGAGGGAGCCAAAGAACGTTCCTCACCTTGTCCAGAGCCTCTTTCAGAACGCGTTCGGTTTCACGCTTGTTCTCCGCTTTCATCATTTCTTTAACGTCGTTGAAGATCTTGGTGTATTTGTCGTGGCACATGTTTTGGCAGCTGCCTTCGTTGAGCGTCTGAGTGCCTCTGGGTACCATGCGAGGACCTGGTGAGGAAGAGGACGAAGACGAGCCAGACTTTTTGGTCTGGGTGGAGACAGATGTACGTTCTGGTTGATGTGGAACAGCTGTTGGGATCTCCTGGCTTGAGCTGACAGCCTCCATCTCAGGCTCCGGTTCCTGATATAACAGCAGGTGATGTGAACTCTGTACATCACATCTCATTCAATAAACCGGATATATTACAAACCTCTTCTTTGGGCTCGGCGACTTGGGAACGGCGGCTCTTTTTAGCTTTGGGCTCTTGGTTGCCTTTCAACTGTCAACAACATAAGAAACCCAGATATTAAATAAAGCAAAGCCAGTCTTGCATATTTAAAAATGAAATGGGACTTGTCACCAAAATGCTCACCTGTTCATTGGATGTGGAGGAGATGCTTGACTCCGCCTCTTCTTGTCGGTCTTCCTGTCTCTCGTGTCTGTCCGACCTGTCATGCTTCTCTTCCAGCTTCCCCTTCCAGGTTCGGCCCTCCCTCAGGAAGCGCTGATGGAGCTCCAGTTCATCACACGCCTTCTTCCACCCCGAGCTGCGCTTCACCTGCAGCTGCTGCACGTTGATCGTGATCTCCTGGATGTTGTCAGAAGGAATCCATGCCCTGCAGCACGACAGACACAAGTGTGCTAGTTTCACAAGCTAATTTGGCCACATACAGATCTATACCAGGTCTTAGGGCTGTGCAAAATTTTTTTTATGTGATTTTCATGCGCATCTCATTAGTAAAGACGCTCCTGTAATTAGAAGTATAACTCCAGCACGTGCGTTTGGATCAGGGTTGCCAGGTTTTCACAACAAATCCTGCCCAGTTGCTTCTCAAAACTAAACCAATCACGTTTCCAGGAGGTTCCCCGATAAAAATGCTTCCCGGGATTACAATATAAGTTTTTTAGCAGGGTTGATTGGTAAAATTAGCATTTTAGGGGCTAAATATCACGTTATTTGTATTGGGGTCGCTGTGACCCGCGGACATGAAAAAGAACCTCAGACTTGGCAACACCGGTTGGCATATACTACACTGAGCCGTAATTCACTGACAATCTACACAAAATCGATGTTAAAATCGCAGGCGATTCTATGTTGATTTTGAAAACGATTTTGTGTTAGTTGTCGGTAGACTACAGCTCTGTGTAGTAACTGCCGCTCCACCTGAACTAGTGTTGCCAAGTCTGCGGTTGTTTTTCATGGCCGTGGTTTGAAGCAACCCCAATACCAATAACGTGATATTTAGCCCCTAAAATGCGAATTTTACCAAGGCAACCCTGCCAAAAAATGTATATTTTAACCCCGGGAAGGAATTTTTATCGGGGAACCTCCTGGAAACGTGATTGGGCTAGTTTTGGACTAGTTTTAAGAAGCAACTGGGCAGGATTTGTTGTGAAAACCTGGCAACCCTGATCTGAACACACATGCTGGAGATATACTTCTAATTACAGGAGCGTCTTTACTGATGAGATTTGCATGAAAATCGCATTCGATTTTTTGCACAGCCCTACCAGGTCTACAATTAGTTGAGACAAAACTAGCTTTCGGTAGGGCTGGGTGATACAAAAACCACAATTTTATACAGATATTATTATTTACGTACATATACATTATATGCACACACATTTACTTATTCAAACTGGGATTGAATAATTGCACGTAACATTAAGATGAAGCTTCGGAAGTCTTGTGATTGCCTTTTTAAATCAATATTTGTTCATTAGCCTAATGTAACCTGAGGCTCACCTTTGGTGCTGGTGACCAAAGAACCGGACATCCACCTGACCGCCCTCCCTCTGCATCACCTTGGCTGGCCAGTAACCAAATCCCTTCATCCTGGCCCACACCAGCTCATGAGTCGGACTCTGATCACAGACAAACATCCTTAAGTACATTCACAAATCACATAGAAATCTGCAAGAATTAATGTGTACGTCTGTGCTTACACATGGGTAACAGAACCAGTTGTCGGGTCGTGCGTTAGAGAGATAGAAGCAGTGTCTGCACAACATTAACTCGTTCAGCTGGAACAGAAATAATTGCAAAATAACAACAACAACAAAAAATTACCTATTAACATAAAAACATTGTCAAAAATCTATACAGGGAAGCCTAAAGCTGCAGTTGGTAACTTTTGACGCTCTAGCGGTTAATAAACAGAACTGCTTGCGTCTTGCGGAAGAACATTGTAGCCGGAACTACTTCTCTCTGTTTATGTCTATGAAGAATCACAAAAGTACTGGGTTACTCTGCCGCGGTACCCCCGAAACAATCTAAAATAGTCTGAATATAAACACTTATTATAGGTGCACACTAGTGATTCAGGACAAGCTAAAAACACGGTTTGGAAAATGGATTCATGGTGTACTCGCTTATTATATACATTTTTCTACATTTTGAACGCAAACAAAGTTACGGACCGCAGCTCTGATTGGTTGTTTCTTACCAGGAGCGGATGTATTTCTGCAAATGGCAATAGGACCACTGGGAGGAGCCAGAGGAGCTTGATTTTTTCACAGATTATCTGTCTCATATTCTACCGTCAGGACATAATGACAGGTTTAATAAATATGTAAAAAATATATTTTTACAAAAGTTACCTACTGCAGCTTTAACCATGATTGTTAAGTGACTTAAACAAGTTTAAAATTCCAGCTGTTTGCTCAGGCTGACCTCATGGCATGTGTCATTGTAGAGAAGTCTTGCAATTTCGGTCTGATCGCTGTTGACTGTTGGCGGAGAATGTGGATTAGGTCGAGTTTACACTTTTTGCATTTTACATAAATCACACTTTTGGTTCGTATTGGCTCACCTCCATGAAGAATGGCAGTGTTGTGAACAATAAGCTGAGCGTCAGCCCTGAACTCCTCGAAGCTTTTGTATTTCCCCTCTGAGATGTTCTGTAGGGGAACAGAAGACACATGAGGACAAGCTGAGGCTGACGGTGGGACATGATCTTTGAACCGTTTCTCCTAGTGTTTGATCTGTGTACCTCTTGTATGTTATCCACATCCAGAGGTGAGTGAATCAGTCTTTTGTATATGGGTTGCTTTGACTCCTTGCCTCTCTTGTGCAGGTCCACAGCCTGAAAGATGATAAAAGGAAAGAAATCTGCTTCACATTTAAAAAAAAACGCGTGTGGGGGAAAGGCTTGATTTCTACCCGATTAGTATGGAAAGAAAGTGAGAAGTGAAAGTGTGAAAACCCACCCTTTCCTTCATGCGTCCGAGAATGAACTTGAGGCATGTTGTCATTTCCTGTTTGCTCAAATTCTTCCTTTTACTGCCCTGTTAGTAAACATCACCACAAGAAACAAATGGCTCAATAACTACATCATAATCTGAGGTGAAACACTCTTAAAATGCATTTGGGGGTTTAATGGTCACGAAAAAATTAAATAAATAAAAATTAAACCACAAACATGCATTTCACATTTACACTACTGAATTTACACTACTGTTCAATAGTTTTTTTAAGAAGTCTCTTATGCTCACCAAGGCTGCATTCATTTGATCTAAAATACAGTAAAAACAGCAACATTGTGAAATATTATTACAATGTCAAATAACTGTTTTGTATATTAATAGATTTTAAAATATAATTTAGTCCTGTGATGGCAAAACTGAATTTACAGCAGCCATTACTCCAGTCTTCAGAGTCCTTCAGAAATTATTCTATGCTGTCATTCTAATTTACTGACATTTTTAATAATAATCCTATTCTTTCCATCAAATAAAAATTATCCTAAACTATCAGTTGTTGCCAAAGCAACATAAGAATGTGGCAAATTAGTGTATCAGCTAAAGTGGCTTTGAACATCTAATTCAGTCAGAATTTTCAATCTGATCTACCGTATTTTCCAGACTATAAATCACACTTTTTTTCATGGCTGGTCCTGTGCCTTATAGTCAGGTGCGACCTATTTATCAAAATTAATTGGACATGAACCAAGAGACATGAACCAAGCATTACCGTCTACAGCCACCAGAGGGCGCTCTATGCTGCTGTAGACTGTAATGTTTTCTCTTGGTTCTAAATAAATGCGACTTATAGTCCGGTGCGACTTATATTAGTTTTTTTCCTCGTCATTACGTATTTTTGGACTGATGCGACTTCTACTCAGATGCGACTTTTAGTCCGAAAAATACGGGTAGACGTTTTCTAACGAACTCTCTATACCCACCCTGCAGATGCCGCACTGCCAGTGAGAGGTTGTGTCCCGTGGCCTCTGGTCTTCAGACACACATCGGAGGTGGTAGACACGGAAGCAGCCGTCACACTCCAGCACGTCTCCAGGAAGGTGACACTCGAAGCAGTACCAGTCATGACTTTCTGCTTCCCAGTCCTGAAACACACACAGTATAGTAATGCACATCCCCGCCCACCTGGGCCACCGCCAAGCCCCCCCGGGAACAAAACCACCAATCCAGGAACGATTATTCTTTTCACGACCTGCAAGTAAGTTCTTGACGATATGGATTGAAGATCAGCCCTCTTACTCTGAAAAGTTTTTTTAATTGGTGACCAGAGCCTTGAGAGACTACCGTACTCAAGCAGAAGTAAAAGCACCAACAACATGCAAAAAGCTTTTCGCATGTCAATTAGGTTTTTATAAATATGTTTTATCCAATGTATTTAAATATTATTATTTACATTGTTTTAATTTTATAATATATATATATATATATATATATATATATATATATATATATATATATATATATATATCTCAACATTCGAAGTTAAGAGAACACAGAGTATGAGGGCTGCACTTCTATAATTAGCAGTTTTTCCAAAGCACCAAGAAAGCAAAAATATAAAACCTGCTCATTAGTTATAATAATGTAATGTAACAAACTAACATTAATCAATGTGTTTGATATTATGAGGGGAACATAATTATGTTCCATTTTTGCACTTTGGTTCAATTTACATGACCATTTTTTATGACTCAATGGTGCTTTCAAATGAAATTCTTCTTAACCATTTCCTTATTTACACAGGAAATAGTTCATAAAGCCTGTTTATAGCCTGATGAAAGCAACAGATTTTAAACAAAGAAAGTTCCACCATGTATTTTCAATTAAATGGCCATTTAAATCAAACCTTAAACATGACTAAATGTTCTTTGAAAGAAACGGTGAGCAATCACATTCTCACATGCCACGATCACATTCAACGCATGTTAAGGCTATCTTCTAAAAATATCATTGTCTACTGCACACACCTCAATACACACCAACACACACCAGAGACATTCCACCAGATTCACTTTTCTGGGTAAATTACAAAATCTGCAGGCTTTCACCAAAGTTTTACTTCAGAAAATGCTGCTACTGTGTGTAAATAGTTCTTATTCTTACCTTTAAAATAGGTTTAAACCAGTGTAAGAAGTAAACAGGTGTTTGAAGCAAAAATGCTAATACAGTGACAAATTCCCTTTAAATAACTGATATGTTTCATAAGAAGAAATATAATAATTGTTCATATTCATAAATATAGATTTCTAATTATTTACACAAGGAATTTCTATTCGGCATATATGGAACATGCCCTTATAAATATAAAAATGGAGAAATCAGCTCTGAATGTGCAAATATTGTTCTTGAATAAGCAAGTTAACTGCTGACACTGGTCTTAGCCCTGATAAACACCTTGGCAAAACACTGCTCTGACTGTGACTGGTTCTGACACTGACATACAAATCTTGCAAAATTTGATTTGAAAACATGTAAGATTAATGTGTGGGAAGCATACGCACATCTTGGATAAGAGCTTCAGAAGGCAGAGAGGGCTAAAGAAGAGAGAAATCACTAATAATGAGCATTCAGTGACAAAACAAGGTGCACAAAACCTCACACAGCACAGCACTGAAGTGAACGAAGCTTGTCGATGCCAGTATAAATAGTGTGTACTATCATGATATTTTGATTGGCCGTTAAATAGAAGGTGCATTATTGATTTCAATTTAATGGAAAATGTTAGATTTTGGAGGCAAATGTCTAAAGGCCACACAGAAGCTCCCTTCGTTTCAGCTGCTGTCCCATGCACAGGTTACACATACTGTTAACTAAAGGGCAGATTATGTTGTTAATTAAAGAAAATCACAACAACTGGACATGAACATACCTTGCTTCCCTCTGACATCTGCTCCTGCGATTGCAAGTGATCCAAAAAACATTGTTTAAAATCCTAATCTAAGAGCTGGGGTTGGCTGAAACTAACCACAGGCGCTCCTTGTTAGGAACTCGCAGGTGGGTGTTTGGTGTGTGTGAGAAATAACATAAATATGAATCTAGATTCGCTTGAATATTTTAATTCCAGTAATGTGGTTGGGAACAGCTGACCAATACTGCTCATATATTCACAAATATGCCATGTACAGTAAACTAGTATTCCAAAGTTTGGGGTCAGTGAGATTATTTTAAATATTTTGGAAGACGCTCACCAAGGCTGTATTTATTTGATCAAAAATACAGTAATATTGTGAAATATTACAATTTAAAATAATCGATTTCTACTTGATTACCATATTTTCCGGACTACAAGTCACACTTTTTTTTCATAGTTTGGCTGGTCCTGCGACTTATATAGTCAGGTGCGACTTATTTATCAAAATTAATTTGACATGAACCAAGAGAAATGAACTAAGAGACATGAACCAAGAGAAAACATTACCGTCTACAGCCGCGAGAGGGCGCTCTATGCTCCTGTAGTCTACACTGAGCGGCATAGAGCGCCCTCTGGCGGTTGGAGACGGTAATGTTTTCTCTTGGTTGTTGGTTCTAAATAAATGCGACTTATTGTCCAGTACGACTTATATATTTTTTTCCTCATCATGACGTATTATTGGACTGATGTGACTGATGATACTCAGGTGCGACTTATAGTCCGAAAAATATGGTATATTTTCAAATGTAATTTAGTCTTGTGATGGTAAAGCTGAATTTGAAGCTTCAGTGTCATGTGATCTTTCTCTAATCAACTGTAATATACTGATTTGCTGCTGATGCTGATTTTTTTATCATCAATGTTGAAAACAGTTTTACTGCTTAATATTTTTGTGGAGATACATTTTTTAGGATACTAAAATGAATAGAAAGTTCAGAAGAACATCTCTTGGAAACAAGAAAAATGTAACGATGCAAAAGTCATGACAGTTGTCAAAGTTGATCAAATTGAATAAAATGCATTTCTTTCAAACTGACCCCACTCTTGTGAATAGCAGTGCATGTAGAAAGGGCTTTCATACTTATCATACATATTTTTTTGAATGAAGACCACACCACTAGCTGATGAAACCTGGGACAGATATGTATATTTCTAGCTATAGCCCAAAAACAAAGAGTGCTTCCTTCAAGCATGCTCTCTCACACAGCAGAGGAATGTTTCTATGTGCTGGTGAAGTCACTGAAACATCAGCATCTACCATCCCTAATGCACACGGAGGAAGCTGACAGCTAAAAACTCACTGGGAGTTTTTTTTTAAGCTTATATATAAGCGGAGGAACCAATTAAATGTCTTATTGATGGTCTTCAGAAACACATGGCTGTGCTGGAGCCAGCAGCATATCTACATTTTGAGCTCTTTATTTCATTTGATTAATGTGTAGTAAAACCAAGCCATGTTTACCTTTAGCATTTTTATCTAGGAGGCATGTAGATTAAAGTATGTTGTTTAAAATAAACATGCTCTGGTTTATATCTCACCATCTCGTCTCCTGGGAGCCAGTATCCCTCCTGTTCGATCCCGGCCTTGGAGCCTTTACAGCCCACTGTGAGCGTCTCCACCACCAGACCGTCTTTCACAGCCAGAACTAGCTGCCTGGCCGTGTCTTTAGGGTGCATCCCATACATACGACTTAAATATCTGCACCAAAACGCACAAGGCCATCTCTTAGACATGGATTTACAAGTATACATTGATATTATTAGTATAGAGAGGAGAATTAAAGCATTTACTTTGAGATTCTATCCATGTTTGCGATTTGTTTCTGATTGCGGATGACTTCGATGGCTGACCAGACATACTGCACCACCTTGGGGTCCGCTTGCCTCTTTTTCACCACCCTTGACATTGTGGCCAGTTTCAACCTAGAATAATTAAACCAGGACAAGCCCTTGAACAAAAACTACACTGCTCACAATAAGCAAAGTACAGTCTGAAGAGATTAGGCGCTTCTATATAAAACAGCAAAATGCTAATATTTGTTTGTTTTGTCAGAGACGCATCAAATTATACACCATTTCTCTCTTGAGTGCCTCTAATTGTGCATTTTCTTCGTAGTGGACAAACAATAGATCTACACAGAAAATGGCAACAAATAATAACTTCATCATTAAGTCGCCATCTAAATGAACTCTGTTCTCTGTATAAAGAGCTCCTGCAACTATAAATCACATGTAAACCTAGGGCAGATATTCTTCTAGGATCTTCACATAAAAAAATTAAAAAAAACTTACCAGGTTAAACATTAAGCTTTCTTATAAAACTGTTAAGAACAATGGTGTTGATGTCAAAAGATACTGAAGACAGCAACAAGTTCCTCTCATTATTATAACAAGAGGAGCAGAGATTTACAGTCAAAATGACATCCATTTCTATAAAAACCCTCAGCAGACTGCAGTATATTAGAATGTGGCATGATATGACTCTCACATTTATTGCTGTTGTGCATATACTGTAAGTTACAGCTTCTACGTTCAACTGCCAGATGGTTCTTACAAAGGATAAAGAGTTGAAACTGCTTTTGTAGGCTGCTTTTTATTAATAAAAGAGCATCCAGGAATCCAAGACACACTTATTAATTAAACTGCATAAATAAAGCTTTCAAAGTAAAAGACATCAATCCAATCAGCTTTTTTTTACATGATGTAAATAAAGCCTTGGTTGAAAAATGTTCCCCTTTCAGAACAGAAATAACTTAATGTGTGGAAAGAACAAGTAAAATTCTATATAAATGTAACACTATAAATTGACTCATTAGGGGAAAAAAGAAAAACTATTTTAAGTCATTTGTACTTTATAACAAATTTCAAAGTGTTTTTTTTTCTTGTGGTCATACTGACTCCTATAGGCCTTGGTGCATTCAGTTTGAATACTAAATAATGTTGGTTTACAACAAACCTGGCTGTTATTACACTTTTAAACCACTTTGGTTGAAAGCGATACGTAGTTTAATATTGTTATTATCATTTCTGGCAACTTGGTCAATTGCATGGCTGTGCACGTGACGTCACCATGGCAGCACACATTAAGTGGCGACCCACTCCATGTAGAATAAAACAGCTTTTGTGGAATATATCTAGAATATTCACCACATGTGTATTTACATCATTTTAACGCTATTAATTTAATTACTAGTCCACATTTGTAATTAACATCATAATTCACTGAGCACTGTTTTGATGTGACCAGCGAGATCTGTTCGCTTTATTGCGCAATACATACGCAGAAAGGATGGGAACCGATCGCCTACTGGATCGAATGTTACTAAGGCAAACTTACAAGTTTTTGTGACAATCTTAACTTTTGTTCACACTAAGGTCTACAGAATGTTGCCAGTGATTTTTAAAACCCCCGCAGAAGACTACAGAACCACAACAGCTCATGTGATCCACAACCCGACTGCTGGAATGCACGGCGAAAACTCATTAAGAACCTGATAATATTAACGAAGCGATCAAAACAACGTCGTTTTAAAAGCCACGATGACTTTAACAACTGTCTGTCTTATCAGTGATAAATAAAACCCAGCGCAGGACCCGCATTTCGCGCACAGTGCCTGAAAGAAACGACAAACGTGTGTCTAACAGTCGCTAAACTATAAACATGAGGACATCGTAAACGCGCGAGCCGTTTTTGACTCGCGCTTCATATAATCAACCCGCAAACAATCGCGATTAATAACCCAAACAAATTGCAAATGGAGGGAAAAACCTTCATCGGTGCCTAGACATTCTTGTTGGTTGGTGAGCTACATGGACGCCATGTTGATCTCCCTCCCTCGCTTCTAGACAAAACCAACCAGTTGGGAGTGGATTTTTTGTTCCTCTTTGCTGCGAATGTCATGAAATCGAGCCGGTGTATGCGCTTACTCACCGCTGTCCGACAGCTGATCAAACGCCTCGCCGTTCAGTCGCACTTTAAGATGTAACGCAGCGCTGCTTACATTTGTGTTTCCGGAGTTAAATGTCAGAATTGTGGTTGGTTGGAGGAGCCCGGCCACACTTGAGAGCTCGGAGGGGGTAAACACACACTCGCGCGCACACTCTAGTCACTGGCTGTGGGAGAACTCTAGTGGCAGAACGCTGCAGTTGCGCGCTTCACTTTGCACGTCTCACATATTGAAGCTCTTTTTCTCTCTCTCTCTCTCAAGCCTTCCTACACTATGGTAGATTTTGTGCATTCATAAATGGAAAATTAAAATGTAACTTATCTAGCCTAGTTGTTTATGATTTGTGTGGCCTCTCTGTAGGATATGAGGATCACATAATCTCAGAAATGTATTTAGTATAAATCCACAGCATGTTTTGGGGCTTTGCAATGTTACATGAGCAGTTTAATTTTCACTTCAGTTTATTGGTTTGCAGCCCTATTAAAAATGTATTTTATTTCAGCTTGTTACCAAGGTAACATTTCTCATTTTCATTAAAGTAGGCTACTGAAATAAATAAAACTAAATCAGCTAAAACTAATAAATGCAAATGAATAAAAACTATATAGACGTTGTTTGTCATAGTTTCATAAACATTTATTTCCTATAAATCATAGAAAAATTATTTTGCGTAATTCTTTTTATTTTTATTTTACTAACATTTTAGGTAACTTTGTTAAGCAAGGTTGAGTTTAACAAATGCAGTAGGAATAATCACTGGCACGCGATCAATAGGGAAAACTGTGTACAGATGAACATTTTGACTGAGGTAATCATTCCTCATATTCACACAGTCTGTTTGAATCTATAAATAGCCAACTATTAAAGTGTGAGCATTAACCTGCACTAGTCTACAGATGAGCATGACTTCCTTACTTTCTTAGCTATATGTAATGTTGTTATGGGCAATAAGAAGTTATGCTACTAAAACCATCTCTATGATTGCATTGTTTTTACAGGTCCAAAAAAACACATTATAAAACCTGTAATTTCTTTGGATTGGAGTGAATGGGATGAACAGACTTTCCAAAAATAATTCGTGTTGACCTTTAGAAGAAGCTCCAGCAGATGGTGCTAAATTAACACACATAGACTGACACCAACACGTATACAACCTATAAACAAAGATGAACTGTACATAACTAATACTGTTTCTTTACGTCATCGCCTTTTCCAAGTTGTTAGTAAAAAGCAACACTGTTATTTTCCTCTTTGAGGTTTTACTGACACTAATAATTCACTGCCCAAAATGAATACAAATGTATGTCATAACAGGATGACAGGATGTCTTGGATGTCTGAATTTAAATTAGCTATTTAAAAGTCCCTGCTGCTGTGTCAGAGATCTGAACTCATATTCATAGGTAATTTCATAGAAATGTAAAGTAGCCTATTCCATTGTTTTGCCATTATGAGGCAACCCCAAATACTGAGAACCCAAATATTCACAGTTCTCTGTAAAGGCTTTCATGACCAAATTTATTATCTGTATGTGCTTACACCCCCACCCCTACTCCCCCTTTTAATATCACAAGAAAATAATGAATAGTCTAGACACATCTCAGTGTCAGACAAAATGTTTGTCATTATTTCTGTTACTCTGGCAGAGTCTGTATAATAGGACATTTTTTAAAAGAAAGAATTTTGCAGGAATGAGAACACTAAGAAGATACATATTCCTGATCCATACATCACTATTTTCTTAAGCAAGTTGATAATTTTCTTATTGTTGATGCTTATATAAAGCTTAATGGAACAGTTTACCCAAAAATTAAAATTTACAAAAAAAAAAAAAAAAAAAATTAATAACACCCTAAAGCCACCCAAGATGTAGATGATGTTTTTTGTTTTGTTTTGTTTTTTTGACTGAAACTGATTTGAAAAAAAAAAAATAGCATTCATCACTTGCATCTAATGGATCCACTGCAGTGAATGGGTGCCATCAGAATTAGAATCCAAACAACTGAAAAGAGCATCACAATAATCCACAAGTAATCCACACCACTCCAGTCCAGTCCATCAATTAATCTATTGAAAAGATGCATGTTTGTAAGAAAGTAATCAAAATCATTCACTTCTGACCAAAATACCAGTCCATAATCAATAATAACACAGAGAAATGTTTTGGACTTTTTTCACTTAGAAACAATCTGAAATTATCTTGGAAACTTATTTTTTTTGCATACGTCTCTCCTGATTCAGAAAGCAGTATTATAGACACAGTTTATTATAATTGATAGCCTGAAGTCGATTACTTGTGTATTATTGTGATGTTTTTATCAGCTGTTTGGACTCTCATTCTGACGGCACCCATTCACTGCAGAGGATTCAGTGGTGAGCAAGTGATATAATGCTAAATTTCTCCAAATCAGTTGCGATGTAGAAACAAACTCATCTACAACATGGATTGCCTGATGATGAGTTTTCAGCAAAATGTCATTTTTTGGGTAAACTATTCCTTTAAAGCTTAAGCCTGCAGCAAGACATATTTATGTTTAAACATTAATAGTTCTGTAATATTGTAGCAGCAGTGTTGATCTTTATTGCAATGCAGATTATTTCATATGTTGTAATGGACAATTTTTCTCTCAGAAAAAGTTTTAGAACAGAATATTAATGATTTGTTTTCCCTTTTTTCCCTCAACCTATGAAATATCCCAGAGTGAGACTAGCAGTGTAATATCAGATTTCAGATTCCTGTCTGAGCAGAATCTCTTCATAATGACATGTCCTGGATCAGTCCGCTATCTGTGAGAACTATAAGTGCAGGTCTTACTCTAGACTCTTTTCAGTGCACTCTCTGTTCATTTTTCCTTCTCAGACTTTTTGGGAAAAGATACACCATTGAATTTCCATAGAAGAAGAGATCCTGTCTGGGTATTAATATGCACATATGACGCAAGGTGCATTTTTGGGAACGTAAAAGCATACACTAAAAATAAAAAGCCATAAATGATGATCAACAACATTCCTTTGTGAAATGTTCCAGTGGACATGGCCTGGATTTGAGAGAGTGATGTCTTCTGTTCATCCCTGCACACTGTCTATGATCATCAGGCTTGATTCAAAATAAAACTGGCTACTCATTTTTATGAAAATTCAGACATCCTGTGTAGTTTGACAGACCTCAAAATGCGCAGATTAAGTTGTGTTCTTTTCTGTCTGGTTATCGTCTGGTTTGCATTTGAATAAAATGCGTTCTCAAACATCACAATCGGGATAGTTTCATCTAAAGCTCATTATATGGTAGATGATTTATCATGTGTCACATTAGCCCCAGGAGAACCAGAAGAGGTCACTGTCATGTCAAAGCCCAGCCAGCCATCTCCAGAATAACTACAAAGTCACTAAATGAGCAAATTCTCACATTGTATTGCATTCATTTTTGAAAATTTTCCTCAAATTCACTCTTAAAAATACAGGGTTCTTTATAAGGTTCAAAGAAGAAACTTTAACAATCTATTGCAAATTTTACATTCCACAAAAGGTTCCTTATAATGAAAAAAATGTTCTTTAGATTTTAAAATGTTCTTCACACTAAGAAAAAGATGGTTCTTTTAAGACTGTTAGTGTTCAGTGAAGGGTTCTTTAGGGAACCAAAAATGGTTCTCCTATGGCCTCACTGTGAAAACCCCCTTTGGAACCTTTATTTAAAGATAATTTAAGAGTATAAATGAGCTGTACTTTATAATAATAACACTTGAGACAGATCTTTTTCATATATTACCATGTTTCTGTTTGATACAGTCTTCTCCCATTAGTTCAAAGAGTGGAAAACTGAACTGTACTTCAGTGCTGAGAAAGTTATGATTTATTAAGCTGCTGTTTAGCTCAAGTGACCCGTTACACACACTGGCTGTATCTTGGGTGTGATTTATTGAGTAGATCTTTAAAAAACAGATATAGCTGTTCCAAACAAATCAGGTCCAAATTAATGGTCCATCAGTGTTCAATTCATACACTGTAAAACGATTTTTCCAAGTAATAAAACAAAAATTATTGGAGTATGTTTGATAAGAAAATGCAACTTCAGTCTTTCTACGGTACTTCAAAGTTACATATTTAATTAAGTGTACTTTGCATGTGATTTGCAAAAATAATTAAAAAGAAAATAAATAAAATTGTTTCAAAGCCAATCCTACACCATTTTTTTCAGTGTAGTTTCAAAAGTTAAATATAAAATATGACAAGCTTATTTTCACACTCATTTTCAAGCTTGTTACCTGATTGCTCTTCTCTCCAGATGAACTTTTTCACAGGTAAAATATATCAAAATATTTGCATAAGAGTGATTTTGTATGTTGTTTTTAAATTAGAATATCTGGAATGAATTCTGTCCTTGTGCCATTACAGAGGCAATTCATTCAAGTTGAGGCAATTCATCACGTGTTTTGGTATAAATTCATTATATACCCTACAATATGTAGTGGCCAAAAAAAATAAAATAACGTTTTTAATATTTGTGTACATTTTGCTGTGTCATTAATTATTTTACATGACTGTTTTACTGTTTAAATGTTGCTGAAAAGCCATTAAAGGCTGTTAAAAGGCAGGTTCGATTTGGACTACCTAAACTGGGGCATGTTGTCTATAAAGGTCAAAATGTGTTCAGTGACCTCTGTGTTTTGTCCTGGGCTGTGGACAAAACACTTTTGTGTAGCCAATGATTAGAGTATGTGTCTACACAGAGACCGACTTTCAAACTAAATCTACTCTGAGAAATATTTACTGGAGTAAAAAGTGTGACAACCAGGGCTGGTTTGTCACACTTTTTACTCCAGTAAATATTTCTGTAGATCTTTAAAAAAACATATATAGCTGTTCCAAACAATCAGGTCCAAATTAATGGTCCATCAGTGTTCAATTCATACACTGTAGAATGATTTTTCCAAGTAATAAAACAAAAATTATTCAGCCCCAATTTGAGTGACCCAAAATCAGATAAACACTCAAAGTGTTTGAAAGGAATGCCAGTTAAACATCTGTCCAAGTGCTGGCAGTGTAAGATGTGTGCATAAGGCTCATCTAAAGATCTAAAGGAGGAGGAACAGAATCAACAGCCTCCACTCAGCGGGCGCACGCGCTCGCTCGCGCGCTTAGCCCGCCTGCACACTGCTCATGGATTTGGCGCGCTCAGAAGTGTATTCAGCGGACATCTCGGCGCAAGTGGTTTGTGTTGACTTCTCGCTCTTGATGCTGAGGACTGCTCGGAACTTACGCTAAAGAGAGATATTATTTATGAAACCAGCAAGAAATGAAGATGAACCTCGTAAACAACTGTTTGGCTTTCCTCGTAGTTTGGCACGCGCACGCGGTAAGTAACGACCCTACCTGCGCCGGTATTTTTGAGTTACTCAGCCTCAGGTGCGTGCATTCAGCTGTCAATACGGGCGATGTGTTTTCATAAGGGCCGTGTTTCAGTAAATATGAAATTTTAGTGAAAAGTGCAAACACTACAAATGCGAGTTTTCTCAACTTTTGGTTTTGTATATTGGTTTTAAACCTAGATCAAAATGTTTAACCAATACAGTGTCCTCCAAACTACTATATTTTAGCCATAGCTGTTAGGTAAATAAGTTAACACTAAAACCATGCTTGCATGTTCGAGGTATCAACTGTATAATGAAATGAATGAACACTGTCTTCAGTGTTTTACACAAAGGTCATGTCAAGTTGTCACTTATTAATATTATATTTATAGTATCAATTTATGAATTACACAAATAGGAGTTACATTTCAAATGTTTTTTAAGCAATTGAAAAGCTTTATCAAGCAGCTTCCTGTTATAAAAATCATAGAAGTCATCTCATTTCAGCTTACAGTAGCCACAGTTTGCCAGGTTGATCTTAGCTCTGCTGATCTATTATTGAAATCTGCTAACTCTAAATGACCAACCTGGTCTAGCTAGAAATTATGTCAAAACCAGCGACTATCAGAAGAATAGCACATAGGCTAACTTTTATATTTTTGTGAATCATTTTGTGCTTTGTAATTGCTTTACTTTTTAAAAAGCATAAAATTGGCTGTCTAATGTCAGAATAAGTTGTGACAACAAACCCTATTACAACATCCACGTTATTGGGGCATGTTGTCACAGAAGGTCAGGTACATTCTGAAGGTACATTCTGAATAAATCGGAATTTTATGTCCAATCTAAGGTAACCACAATTTTTTTTTTTTTTTTACATTTGGTTTATTGATCTTCGCTTTGCAACAACCTCTTAGCTTTCAGTTCTGTTGTGCTGTCCACTCTTAAACAGTTTCAGATTAAATTACAATTTAAACGAGTCTCTCAAATATATTAAAAAGAGACATAACACAGTGTTAGAACTGGGTCAGGGCTATTCTAGACAATGTCTCTGTGGTGATTCAGGTGTTTCGCCCAAAGGGTTCTCACAAAAAGACTCAACGGGGCACAAGCTACTCAATTTCTTTCTGTGGAGTATAAAACTGGTGGCTTGCAGACAAATAAAAATTTGTCTTTCCTTAATTTAAAAAAAAATTATTTTCCTTAAATATTTTAAAATGCATGCAAAAATACTTTAAAAGTACTATCAACATTGATCTCCTAATGGACTAAACGGTCACAAGAACAACCAAATATTCATAGTACAGTCTCTAAAAACAAGTCGTAATATCTCATGCATGAAACAGAATGGTTATTAGATAATACAAATTAGCAAATAAAAATAATTTAGTGTTGTTTATGCTTTAAACAAGTGAAAAGTATCTAATATTTAAGAAATGTTCTCTGAAAACAAGTCTCATGCAATTTTACTTCTAAGGTTGATTTATGTTGTTTTAAGGCTGGTTAGAGTTTTTTTCTGAAAAAAGTTACTGGTCAAAAAAGCAGGTTAAAAACCAAGGTCAAAGATAAATTGTTTAGATGCAGGAAAATTGATGCACCACAAATAAAGTTATATAAGGTTTACAAGCCATTGCTGTTAATCTCGTTTTAAGTAAGACAAAGCTTATCTATTCGAAAGTCCATTATTCAGTTACTTATCTTGTAGATAATCAAACATTTCTTTATGACCTTAATTAAAGTGCAACACACTGTCCATATGGCTGCATCCCCAGAGCCACAGATACACCATGTAACACACTTACTTAATGTTAGAATGCTGGAGAATTGTTCAAATGTAGTTCATATCTGTGTAGTTTGTCTTCTTCAGGGTTTATGCAAAAAGAGGACTTGGATGAGAATTGAGAATGCACTCAAACATAATTGTTCTGTGTGCAGCATTTCTCATATTTATATAAAATAAAATGTTCTTGTTATACCACTTTTTTTATTTTATTTACAGGGATTTGTAAAACTCATGGAATTTCTGCTCCCAAAAATCCTTATGATTGCATCCATAAAACTAGGTTTTCAATTCATGGATCAAGAGGTATCATCAGATACTGAAGACATATTACATTACACAGAGATCCCATCAAAGCTCCGAGAGGAAGTTATGTGTGGTTGTGCTCTATTAAAATTCAATCCATTCAATCCCTGACCAATTTCATACAGCAACATTTAATGCCATTTTTTATTTTGCTACTCCTTGTCCTCCTGTGGTATGATGGTATTGTATCATATTTCTGTGACAGGCTTTTGTGGACCTGAAAAATACAATGTTTTAGTTTTTTTTTTTTTTTTTCTCTAAAACAAATCCCAACCTCCTATGCTGTACAAAAATGACAATAATCCAGAAGATCTTTTTCCACTCAATACTTTGAGCACTCATGGAAGTTTTTTTTTATTTTTTTAATATAAATTAATTAATTATAAAGCACAGAATGATTCGTGAAACAACATAAATGTAAAAGGTAGCCTATGTGTTATTCTTTTGATAAAAACTAGGGTTTGAAACGACAAAAACAATATTCCATTAGGTCTTTTCTACTAAATACTGTGAGTAATAATAATAAAAAAAGAATTTCTGCATTGTTTATGATAGTAATAACACAGCTTTTCGTGTGTTGCACAACTTTTTAAACAAAGCAACAAAATCTCAGAACGCTGTTGACCTTGAAATGCATTTCTTATTGTCATTATGAAAGTTTTAAATTACTTTTAAAGCGATGCTTTATGTTGTTGTGTGAGAAATGGAAAGTTGGCTTGCAAACTAGAAAACAGTTGCACAACTGCTTTTCACCATAAACACGAGACCACACATTCTCAGATAATCAGATGATGACATTTGCGAAGTTTCATGCTTTCCAGCTGACCCACTTCAGTTCTGTAAAGGTCTGCCAGAATCCAGATTCGCCTCATGCAGCTTAAGTCATCTTGACTGTGTCAGAAGAGAAACAGATTAGCGCAGAAACACATCGGCAATCATTAAACTTCAACAGTCACACCGCTTTTGTGTGTGGCATTTCAGAGCAAAACCATGTTTTATGTACTAACCACCCGCAATCCAGTGTAACCAGATGCTGTCTGTGCTGTGCTTTGTCATTGTTTCCAGTGAAAATAAAAGATTAGTAACGACTTTTCATTGTAAGTAAATTTTCCCCATAACCTTCAAATAAATTTGTAGTCTTAAAAAAAAAAAAAGCATGGAAATGAGTTTGTTGGCAGTTGCTCTTGTGGGGTTTAAGCATGAGCGAGCAGGAAACTGTGTCACATGCACAGCTCTAAAGAAGGATGCAAAAGGATATTGCAAACAAAATAGGGTGACTGAGTGACATCTTTGTTAAAAAAAAGATTTAAATGCACTGGACATGCTGCCACTCTAAATGTGACTCTAAATATTATGGCTACTTCGTCGCACTGTAAGGGTCAAAAATGATTGATTTTTCTTTTATGTCAATTTTTTTTAGGACATTAAGTAAAGATCATGTTCCATGAAGATTTTACTTTTTTTGCGACTTTGTGACTTTTTCACAGAAATGTTAACCATATTTATTTGAAACAACTTTTAGAGCTCTGATTATCTCATTTTGACATTTTAGTTACTTGCATCCTCATCACTTAGTTTGCTTTTAGAAAGCGCCACTCTCAGGTGCAGCTGTTTTACATGTTTATTGCACCAGATTCTCCCCTTTCAACTGCAAAGTCTCCATTGTTTTTCCCAACAAATTATTTCTGAAAAACATGTCAATTCCCATGAAGCAGAAAGATGAGTCAGAAATGTGCCTGGGTGACCGGCTGCTAAACTGGGACAACAGACTTATCAGCCCTGATACATGTGATGCACTGTCCTCACAAATGTCATTCAAATAAGATATGCAAAAGGAGCTCATTTGGATATTTTTAGTAGTGCTGAGATGTTTGGATTCAGAGTTTTGGTGATCCACATATTGAATCCATTCTCTCTCAGTGGAAGCTGAGAAATCGATGAAAAAACTAAAACCTGGTGAGAATGTCAAATGTGTTTTCGACTTGGCTGTAATTGCTCTCAGCCAGCATGCATTTGCCCCGACAGTAAATATCCAGAATAATCTTGATACAATAACTCATACCATTAGAGTATGTGGTGATCTTACTAGCTGTGATATATAGGGAAGAAAGCCCCGCTCTCGTCAAAGATGTAGCTCAAGATTTTGAAAGAGATGAGCAATGACAGACTAAAAGTGTAGGCTTATGTCCTCTTCTGATCTGGGGCTGATTTGTCTGTGTGCTGCTCGCTTGGAAAAACCAGAAGCCAAAGTGACTAACAGCTTGCAAACACATAGATAAGACGGTGACCTTGCATTAAAAACATTTGGGTTTAAATATGTCTAAATCATTTTTAAATACATGTTCTAACTCTTTTACGTCACACAGAATGCTCGTATTTTAAATTTTTTAAAATCTACGTTTTATTTTCAAACAGTATTGTATTGAACAGCCTGTATTTTCGGAATGATTCTGTATTATTTTCCCCCACATTTATAAAGCAAGATGAGTTTGTTTATTCATTGGAAATGATTTGGTGAAATTTATCATTACATCACTTCTTCACCATAGAATCTTGTGCAGTGAATGGGTGCCGTCGGAATGAGAGTCCAAACAGCTGAGAAAATCATCACAGTATAACATAAGCAATCCACACGATTCCAAACACTATGTGTTTGTGATGAACAAATTTATAATTTTTACCTTATCAATTATTTTTTTTGGTACTTAAAACTGTTGTTTCTGGCTAAGTTGAGTCTTCTGTATATAATATTGCTGTCCTGTGACAGTCGTCTTGTCTGATTCAGGAGAGAAATATGCTTGGGTCAAGTACTGTTTAAAAGTACAAACAGTCTAAACCAATTTCAGACAAATATGTTGTGTGGATGTTGTAGGACATCAAAGGGGGAGTTTTTCACTGGAGGAAGCATTATTATTGATTATAGACTCTTACTTTAGCCAGAAGCGACTGTTTCAAATCAAAGCTCCTTGGATTTGTTTCTCACAGACATATGTACAGCCTTTTGCTTCCCAAGACATTAATCGACGGTCTGGAGCGATGTGGATTACTTGTAGATTATTGTGTTGTTTTTATCATTCTGACGCCACCCATTCACTGCAGAGGATCCATTGGATGCAATTGATTTAATCCTACATTTTAAATCTGTTCTGATGAAGGATGGCCCTGAGAATGAGCAAATCGTTTTTTGGATGAACTATACCAAAATGGACAATAAAAATATTGTTTAAAAATCAATTATATTGAAAAACACTGACTGAGACTTTTTTTTGTTTGTTACTTCTTGGCAGGCAGTAGCATTGAGATCACACGGCTGATTTTCTTTCCTTTGCCCCCTAAGGTCAGCGGGAGACATGCACACTGTCACTTTCTGTATGAGCTGCAGATGGCTGAGAAGGAATGTTTGGGCTTGCTGGCAGATGGGCTGCCTCCACACACTAAAGGTACTGTATTAGTTCACGTGTGAGTGCACACGCACAGTATATCACCTTCTAAATCCACTTACAGTGTCTGTTCTGTACAGTATTTTGAATGGCCAGAATGTGAAACAGCATTTCAGTCGGCAATCTTTGAAAGATGTGAAGTGTTGTGTGTATTTGTGTCATGTTCCCCATAAACAGTACAGTGAAAGAAATGTGAATGAGCTCTAGCCACAATGTTTGTCCTACATAATTAGTTAATGTCTCATTGTTTTTCTGTTGGCATGCAGCGTTTGCTCTGGCAGATGTAGAATCACATTTACCGTTGGATGATAGTGGTTGAGTAGCTTTTGGCTCCAGCTTTTAAGGTCAATGTTGAATTTTATATTTAAATTTGTTTGGAATGGACATGACCCACATGTAGAAGCCCATTTTCATTTTTGAATAGTTTTATGTCTCACAATTGTGACATTATTTCTTGACTTTTTTTATTTTAAACTTCATCTCATAATAATATCTTTTTTTAGTGTTTTTGAAAGAAGTCTCTCATTTTACAAACACAGTAAAAACAGTAATATTGTACTATAATAACATTTTCTATTTTAAAATGTATTCCTGTGATGGCAAATCTGAATTTTTAGAATCTATTACTCCAATCTTCAGAATCACATGCTTTTTCAGAAATATGCTGATTTGGTTCTTAAGAAAGTTTTCTTATTCTTAGCAATGTTGAAAACAGTTGTGCCACTTAATATTTGTGTGGAGCCTGTTATACTTTTTTTCAGGATTCTATGACGAATATATATTCAAATGAAGAGTATTTTTTGAAATACTTTTTTTTTTTGTTACATTATAAAAGTCTTTATTGCCTCTTTTGATCAGTTTAATATATCCTAGCTGAATAAAAGTAGTAATTTATTTCAAAGAGAAATCTTAAAGACCTCAAACTTTTGTATGTGTTTTTGTACTTCATAAAGTGATCTAGCCAAACAAAATTGATTTAAGTGAGCCTGGATGAAGTAACAGAAGATATATCACTTTTTAATGGTATAAAGGTACTCATAGATTTATGATGAGAGCATGCATATCCTACATTGAAGCTTTTAAAAACCCAGATGTTTCAGAGATGACTCAGTGTTACTGATGCCTGTGTTTCAAAGGACTGTGTTTGAAAATGTTCTGCTTTTTCTCAGCTCATATCATCGCTGGTCATTGGCCAGCAGTCAATAACCATGGGGGACCAGCTTCAGCATTTGTTTATTTATCTGACAATACTAATATTAAACAACTACATTTAAAAGAAGAAGCCAAACACACTATCAATATGCAGGCATAGATCAAAAATCTTTTCTTTATTTTTAAACTTTTGAAGTGTATTGTACTTTATGCTTTGCTTCCACTTCGGAATAAAATCTGAAGTGTGGGAACGACCTTGCTTTGCTTGTGTTTGCCTTTTTGACAGTTGTATGGTGTCCATCAGTGGACAGATGTTCCAATTAATGGTATTTATTTGGCAGTAAATACACACACGACTTCGCGAAATGAGTTACAAATCCCTCTGGAGATGACTGCAAAAAAGCAGTTTGGACCACTTAATGTATCCCACATTAATGATGATTCATAAAAGGACATAGTGGACTGAGCACTGACCAATCAGAGACAATGTTTACTGTGTCTTAAACAATGCTTGAAGAGTGGCATATTTTCTCTTAGTTTAGATTCCTTATTTCCTCTCAAAACAGCCGGCTGTTTCAGAGAATTAGCAGCTGTTTAAAGGAATAGTTACCAAAAATTAAAACGCTGTCATTATTTACTTGCCCTTGTGACATTCCAAACCTGTGTGACTTTTTCTTCTTCTTTGGAATACAAAATATAAAATTGGCTTTGGCTCTGACCCCAAACTTTTGAACAGTAGTGTATAATATAAAATATTTTATTTATTTACTTCTCCATTTACAAACTGGGAATGGGCGACTGGCCTCTCAAGATCCAAAAAGCACCATAAATGTTTAATAAAAGTGAGAAATGTGACTCGTGAATAATATTCCAAATGTGCTATATAGAGTATTCCACAAAAGAAAAAAATCATACAGATTTGGAACCACATGATGGTGAGTAAATGATAAATTATGAATACTACAAATTATGTAGTAATGCCAAATTGTACATTTTTAGGTCAATTATTCTCTCAGTAGGCCTTCATAAAGAACGGCATGCCCTCTTTGCTGTGATGTTTCTGAGAGAGTTGTAGATGATGATGTATGGTGGTGTGATGTCATCATCAAACCTCTTTGACCATCTTTCTATTTATGTCCAGATCTTCACAACACACTCATCTAACCATAAATGCTGGAATGTGTCCTGTCCCTGTGGGCCAGTCTCATGTCATCCAGTTACTTTCCCCCCTTTTTTTTTTTTTTTTGGTTGTACTGTGGTATCTAGCCTATGCTAACTGAAAGGCTAATTTGAGTAATATTTGTAGGCTTGGCTTAAAAGAGAAAACATATTTAAATACACTCAACACATAAAGCAGAAAGACTCTCAAGAACATTAGTCAATGAATGCGGATTCTTATCCTAAACTAAACATTTTCCCAGGTTCCTGTCAAACACATGTCAAGTTTCTCACGTGCATTGCTATAGTAATATTACTGAAAGTTCTGCTATTTCAGCACATTTTAAGATCCAAATGTGTTGAGCTTTTATATTGTTTTCTGGTTCTACCTCCTTACAGGTTGCAGGGGGATCTGGGACAATATCTCTTGCTGGCACCATGCAGATATCGGGGAGGTGGTGGTCAATACTTGCCCTGCTGCCCTAAAAAATTTGTTCACCAGAGATGGTACATTTTACTTTAATATCTACAAACTGTCATTTATCCATCTTAACTTGATGCTGAGAACAAAACCGTCTGATTTCATGCCAAATGAAAAAATGAATGGTTGTCACACACTCAGAAGCATCTGGGGAACCACTAATTGCTCTTTTTAAGATACTTCATATTTTAATAATTGTGAAATTGGATCTATTAATGAAGAAATGGTTGACAGTCTTTCAAGAACTTATAGGTTACATTTTGTAAGTTCCTTTAGAGAAGCTTTCCTTAACCAACAGATGCCTAGATGTTCTTCAAAGGGTTTCACCTGATACAAACCTAAACTTGTTCTGCCATCGAATTACGCTCTAAAGCCCGATTTTATGAAGTTTATGATTAGTTCTGCTCACATGTGCTCAAAAGTTATAAGTCCAGCTTTTGTAAATAAATAGTGTGAACTGTGTTGATTGTGAGCATGCATACAGTATGTGAGTGTGAGTAAATTAATGAGGAAGGGAGTAAACTGAAGGCTGGAGTGAGTGAATCATGTCTTTCCCCTTCTGCTCGGACATGCTCATTGACCCGTGGACCCGAGCCGATGGCACAGAACCAGCACACCCTTTCTTCCCTACAGAGAAGTTTTCTGTCAAGCTGCAGAGTGTGGCAGTACATACAGCCCTGATTCCCCAATCAGGCTATTTTCAGTCCTTGTGAGCCTTCTAACCTGCTGGCTCTGAGAGGTCATGCAGGAACACATGAACACATGGTGCCGCTGGATATCCACACAGTTAGGGAGCCAAATTATCCCAGAACATCTGGAAACACATGCTGACTTATGGTTTTATAGAATACGATTATCATTTCCAATCAAGCTTTCTAATGTATGGCTGAACTTTTTTAAATGAATCACCGTCATCAGCATCATTTATGCTCCATTAGCTGTTTCCCCAGATATTATCTGCTGTTTTTTTCCCTAAAGTAGCTCTCAAAAAGCAATGCATTGCACTTTCTCAACCCAGTGTTCGGAGGAATATATTTCCAATCATTTGACAGGTTAATGGATTGTAAGGGGTAGAACATATATACAGTATATATAACTTGTTCTCATTATACGAGGTAGATTCAGGTGTTTCGGGGGTTCTGTGGGCAGTAAATGGTTCAGCCTCCCTCTCCTCTTCCTCAGCTGAGCTCATGTATATTACATCCAGGGTCCAGTTTTAGAGGAAGAAAGTATGTGGTGTGTGTTTATATAGTATATGTGTGTCTGTTTGTGTGTGTGTGTGTGTAAACCTAAAATGGATTCCAAAATGAATCACAATTATTTTAGAAGTAGCTTTTAACTGTATTAAGACAAATTAGCATATTTTGTGGGAAAAGTATACATTTACTTACAGAGATGAAGAATATGAAATTAATAAGTAAATAAATACTTTTCCACTTTCAACTTTATCTTAATACTGTAAGGCATATTTATTGTGAAATATTTATTTATATAAAAAAAAATTCTATAGACATTATGTTTATTCATGTATAATAATTAGAGCAGATGTGCTCACTCTCCAGTGTGTACTAATAAAGACAAAAACATTAAAAAATTATTCTTTGAACAAATTATAACAAATAGTAATATAAAATTAACGAAAACCATAAAATAGTTGTTACCTGAAATTTATTTTTGGTACTTTTTTGATAATGGTAACCAAAAATAATATATAAAAAACCTTCATTTCTCATTTTCATTGTGTTTATCTTGATATACTAAAGTACCACTGAAATTAAATTAAATGAAAACTGAAAATTATAAAACACAAAAGATAATCTAAAAGGTAAACTAAATTACTAAAATGTTACTTTAAAATATTAATAAAAACAATAATATTGATAATAATAAACTTGATAAGTATACCGGTCCAAAGATTATCCATTTGATTAGAAAATGTAATATTGTGAAATATTAGTACAATTTAAAAAAATGTTTTCTATTTTAACATAATTGTCAAATTTAGGGGTCCTCAAAGAAACAAAAAAACTGGATTTCATTACTGCGATACACCTGCCTTCTGTATGGTAGCCCTCTGGAGGACCTAAAAAATGACCACGTATGGCCTTCTTTCTGTCTTTGTTGCTAATGTCATGTTAGACGTGAAGGTTTTGGACTGATGTGCCATCCACAGAATGGAAAGTAGCTGTCTGTCAGGCTTGTGCAGCACAGACCTCTGTGCCTTTGCTTTTGTGTTCCTGAATGGCAGTCAGAAGCAGCAAAGCAGTCCCGCATTGTGCTTCCGCAGAGCACTTATGCTCGTGGACAAATGCATGTTTGATTACCGCTCTGACAATTTCAATTCAAGATAAGAGCTCACATGATGACGTACATTAGCGGATCCCTGTGAATAGGACGAATAAGGTGCTCCAGGATTTCAATGATGGGTCAGTTAGCACTTTTATAAAGCCTGAATCTGTCTGTTTGTACAGACAGTCTCTTTTGTTGGGCTTGTGTGTGTTTGAGTGTCTGTATGCACATGTGTATGTTCTGATCTGCATGGCTGGGTGTGTGTGAACATGTGTGGGTGTGTATTTGGGGGATTTGTTTCAGGCTGGACACGGACAAAAATAAATCTCCATGTTGATACATGTCAGGGGAGTTTACATTCTCTCTCTCTAGCAAAGTGATGTAGTTGTGCTCGCCCTCATATCTGGCCCGATGAAATGCCATTAAATATACATTCTGCTTTCTTCTGAGTCCTAAAATATACATAGAACATACTCATGTCACGAGAAGCTCTGAGTTACACGTTAGAAGTAGCTGCACTGAAGTGTTTTTATTTTAACAATCACATTGGTAATTGGTTTTAGGAAATATACAGAATTATCTTCTTTTTGTTTTGTAGGTCAGTGTTCTACTGATCAAGTCCAAAGTGTGTTAGATTTCTGTGTGTTAGTTTTAATTATTATTATTTTTTAATTAAATAATTGAATGCTCATTAAAGCTGAGGCCATTTTTTCCTCTCTGGGGAAAAAAAATGAACCAGAAAAAAAAGCTTCCAAATTAAAATGATGAATCCTCATAAAATAATTTTTCATACTAAAATATATTATATATAAGCTTGTTTCCCACCAAAATGAAAAAATAAATAAATAAATAAGGTCATTTTGATTTTTTTATCTCACAATTCTGACTTTTATTTTCTTGCAATTATGAGAACAAAAAATGAATGATTATATATAAATTCAGAGACAATTGTGTTCTTTGGTTTCAGTCATGGAATAAAAAATATTAAATATATTAGCTTTTATAATAGATGGATAATCAATAAAGCTTTTATTTCACACTTCATTTTTTTCACAATTGCAAATTTATTTCTCACAATTCCAGTTTTTCTTCACAGAATTGCGAGTTTATATTTTGCAAGACTAATTTTATCTTTTTATTTAAAAAAATCTGAATTGTGACAATTACGTTTTAAATTTCTTTGGCAGAAATGGGATTCCATAATTTACTCTGTGCAAGTAAATGAAAATGTAATTGTTAAACGATATTTTGTGTAAAGTATTGGAGTAATAAAATTGACCATGACTTTTTAGTTTTTTTTCTCTTACATTACAAAATTGCTAAAACATTTTTTTATAATTATACGTTTTATTATTATATTTTATAATAAATACAATTATACGACTTTTACATAATTTTCCAATAGTTTTCTGGTATGGTTTGTTTACTTATACAGGTTGTCTCCTCAAATACAACTGGGATAGAATAAAGTATTTTAACATGTTATCTTTAAAATGCATTGTTCTTTTGTTCTTCACTCTATCCAGTACTATTTTTAAATCAAATATTATGTTTCAGCCAACTGGTTTTCCTTTACAGAGGTCTGCTGGGAGTTGTAATGTTTGGTTGATGTGTAAATGTGTTCATGTACTCTTTGTTATCCTGCCAGCTGCTCCTCTCCAGGTGTAATGGTGATCATTGATGCAATGCAACGTGTAGGAGGCTGTTGTATCGTTACCGAGAGTATTAGCAAGCCTACACACAGACACTTTAATGCATGAAACACACATTTTCTGTATTTATACTTAGCACTCAGCCTATGCATCTCAGCCTTGACTGAATGGATCATTGATGTACAATGCTATTCCATTATCACCGGTGCCATATGGATTTACAAGTATAATGAGTGAGTGCAACCCATGTAGCTAGAAATCCCACCTAAAGAAAAGGCAAAAAAAAAAAGAGTGTTCACTAATCAAAAGGGAAAATGTAAGAAATTCTACTGCAAGCCTATTTTTAGAACCATTAAGAATTTTGCATGGTGTATGCAGTGTACAGTACATTCAAACCCCTGATTCTCATTATGACCCATCTCATACTTGTTTTCTCATTAACATAACTTGAAAAAAAAAATGATATTACTATGCTGAATATATACTTTTCAGTGTAAACAACATTTGTTTTTACTGCCTTGAATTTAATTTAAAATAAATTACATTTATTTGATCAAAATACAGTAAATACAGTATTATTGTGAAATATAACGTTTTAAGGAGCTGTTTTCTATTTAAATATATTTTACATTTCAGCAGTCATTACACAAGTCTTCAGTGTCATAAGATTCTTAAGAAATCATCAAACAGAATTTATTTAGAATTAAAGAATTAAAATCTTTTGTAAATGTATTTACTGTCAGTTTGAATCAAGGTAATGCATCCTTTGCTGAATAATTTAATTCTTAAAAAAAAACGTAATAAACAAACTTTTGAACAGTAGTGTACTGTATATGCAGTATTTTTGCTCTAAAAATATAATTGTATAAAAGTAACTGAGGGTTAAAATGTATTTAATTATCATAAAAAATAATGCCAAAAATTGCAGTGGTACTAAATGTAAGCTTTGTTTTATTCATGCAAAATGTTTTGCAAAATATGTTTATTTCTTTTGATTTCTTGGCATGCTTTATTTAGCATCACTCTATTCTTGATGAATTTTTTGATTAGCTTATTTTTGTTTCGTTTTCTCTGATATCTCGGGGCCCTCCGGGAAGTGCATAGTTGCGAAGTGTTACCTACCAAAACACACACTAATGCTGGTTGTCAGTCTAAATTGCCATTAATCAGTCTGATAAACTGGCCGCTAACAAAGCAATGTCTGTTTGTTTTAGGCATCATTAGCAGGAACTGCACTACGGAAGGCTGGTCCGACGTGTATCCCAGCATCAACAGCGTTTGCTCTGAGCCCACCCCCAATCCAAGCAAGGTGAGAAACTGTATTTATGCAGTCAGATCTTACTCAGAATTGAAAATAGGGCTTTTGATTGTACACAGTGTTAAGGATCATTGTGCTAAACATCCTGAAGGAGTTACACATGAATGGCAGTGGTAAAGGAAGATATTTGGTCTGAAAGGCACTGTTGTTCTTTCCAACCACAGAAAAATCACTGTGTGTGGATGCTGAGGGCGCTACAGGACCCTGAACCTTTTAGTGCCCACTATCCAGCCTGAATCTATGCCAGCTGGGACTACCTGTGGGGCAATGTTTGTGTGCATTTGGAAATGCAAGTGCAAGTGTGTGTTCATGCGTGTGTGTTGACAGAGACAAACAGTCACAGAAAGCTGGCTCATGTGTATTTCCATGGGGTATTTTAATCAAATTGCTCTCCATATTATATTTCTTAGGATCCTGAATTTAGAGGCAAATCATTTTAGATCAAGATCAGATAAACTGGTAAATTAGACCAGTGAAAGAAAAAAGAAATAAACTATAAATGTCCAGTAACATGTAATGTTTTGTCTTATAACAAAATTATATTCTCTCGGTTCATGTCATGAAACAGCCAATTGCCCAATAACAATAAATTAAATGTGCTATTGTGTTTTATTAACTCATTATCTACATCAACCCTAAACCTAACATTACAATAATACAAATACAGTAATTAATTGTTATTCAGTGTGACCGAAATGACGCAATATTGCACCTGCTGATGTACAGAAAGTGTAGTTAGTTATTCAGATCAAACCATGTACAAAAGATTCCGTCTTTATTAATATGGAAAATTAGTAGCTGATTTAACTATTAATTAGCTGAAATGTAACTGATCTTACTGTGATTTATTTTAGATCTATACTTAAGCTGTAGTGACTGAAACACCCGGCAGAGTAACAAGAGCATCAGGGGACATCTCATAAACCCAAGTCTCCTTACCTTAAAAGGAATGAAAAATGGAAATCTTTCCAATGTAATTTTTGTAAATCATGAGATTTTTTGGCTTGTTTTCAGCTTGTACCCATGGCTGGTTTTGACATAAGATTTGTTGCCTAATTATGTTTTCATATCTTTATTTATCAAATAAATACTCTTAAAAGATCAGTGCTATGTTATGGAGGTAGGGAGTCCAGAGAATGCAGGGAATTAGAGGAACATTTGTGACATTGTATGTTGGAGGTTGTATGGAGAAACTGTCATTTTGACAAAAAGGAAATGTCTCCAGCATAATCAGATGAAACCTCCCCAGTCTACTAACTTAAACAGCTGTCTGAAGGAAAGACCAGGATTCACTACACGGACTAAGTAAGGATTTAAATGCAAATGTTAAGTATCTCATACCCTGTTTAAGTTATTATGATAAATAAATGTCCTTTTAAGTATTAAAATGTCCCAGATTAACACAAGTCAGTTGGCAGGAGTTAAAGTTCAGGCCAGGCATTTTGAATGTAAAATTGTACAATTTAATCAATTCTGATGCAGAAAAGTCTTGGTTATACACCAAAATGACATTAAACTGCACTGGAGGGAGTAGTGTATTTCAGACAAAAAAAAAAACTTGAAGATGACAGAACTCAAATCTGCTTTAACTCTAGTAAGTTGAAACAAAATCAACTTTTATTAGGGATTTTCTATAAAAATTTCAGCATGTGTGTTTTATATTCTTTCTTCTGTCATGAGTGTGTGGTTTTGGGTGTTCAGGGACACGCATCGTCTCCAGCAGTGAGGGCAAGCGCCTCTTATGACTGGATAAACAGCCCTCTGAAGCGCAGAGAGTTGTCAGTATGACTTGAGGTGATACCAAGGATCAGAGCAGACATGCTGAGTTGCTGACACATCGGCCTGCTCTGATTGGCTTTATGTTGAAAGGAGATGCGTGCCGTGACTGAAGCAGCCTTGAAATGGTGCAAATCTGCTATAGACACATAAACAGGATGATCCAGCATATAAATTGGATTTGAACTGGATTTCATTACAACCTGTTTGACAGCTCTGTAAGCAGAGCAACAGATACAGCTTCACAAATACAGCAGCTTGTCCATTTAATTAATTTTTTTTTTTTTTTTTTTTTGTGGAAGCCCATTTCCATGTCAGAGTATCAAAAATAAGAGAAAGGGTAATTGACTCCCCATCATCCTTCCCCCTTATTTATTGACTTATTTATACTACTCAAAAGTTTGGAGTCAGAAAGATTTTTTTTAAAGGTTTTTAAAATAAGTCTTCTATGCTCATTAAGAATGCATTTATTTGATATCAAAACCAGCCTACGTTAATGAGCTCAGGCATCATTGGCTAAACTCTTCGTTTGTAACAAACACATTGTGGTTTATCAGAGTCAGCCTTACAAGGAAAATCTTGTTTTATGTTTTTCTTGCATATTGTTCTTTAATGTTTATAGAAATGGTACATCAAAATGATTGTCGATGGACTTTTGACATCACCCAGAGTACAGCACGTGCTCCGCAGGAAGACGGTTGGTAGCCGTGTGGTTTGGGACGGTGCCCCGATGATTCAGCTCTACTCGTTTGACCGATGAGCGGACAGTTCTGTGTTTTTCATTCTGATCCTGTGTCAGGGGAAATGAAACATTAAAGCAATTTCCTGAAGGGTACAGAGACAGTAACAGAGGCACATTCCCATCCTCTCAGAGTTCATTTGTGGAAATTAACAGATGACTAAAGTTGTCCTCCTAAGGTGTTAATAAGAACACCGATTGACCTTGAGTCAAACCTGTCTGAAACCTGATTTCTTGAGCCATGTCCTGCTTCGCCTGAAAGAAGTCCTGTCCCAGGACACTTTAGATAAATTAAAACATGCACATGAATTAAATTGGACATTGATCTTCTAACCTTGGGGTATTGATTCTGTTTAAAAGGACACTTGATATTCGTTTTAGGGTTCACAGCAAGTGATATCACTTGATAAATGTAGAGATGTATTCAATCAAGTTGTCTTTACATTACATGTCTCTTTACATTAGAGTGAAGGTTATATTTAGCTTAAATATACTCTTCAGTAGATTACTCTTCAGAAAGGAACAGAGGCTTTTAATAGGTTTAATAGGTTCTGGCTTTGATTTGTTAAAACACATCAAAAATTTCTGCAGCAAATTGAATCTCAAAATGAATTAATGTTTTTAAACTGCTGTTGGTCTGAAACTCATGCCACTGGTTGAGCCAGCATTGAGACAACTGATAAATATTACATAGTCAGTGTCAACCTCCTATTTTAACATTAAAGATGAGACACATCGCCTTAAAGTTTAAACAGACTGCTTAGACATCATGTAAATAATGCTCATGCCTTGCATGGCATGTTGAGGTCCAAGTGCCATATAAGTGTCACTTTTAATCTGAAATTCTCCAGAAGTTTTCCTTGGGTATTTCCTGAAACACATACCACATCCAACAATAAATGAGAGACTGTCTGAAGAAGGAAGAAGTTTCTCATCTCATCCAAAGCCAACACACAGGCTGGTTTCTGTCTCCTCGTCTGATAACCTGCACATCACCTAGTTGTTTATGGATGATGTATTCCAGGCTTAGTATGAAATACATATGTCAAAGATAGCACTGAGTAGAGAGACTAGACCAAAAAAAACTCAGTCACTGGTTTTACTTCTGTATTGATGGTTTTTTTTCACAACTTCGGGTATGTTTTTGATTGTTTGTCACATTTAAAGTAGTTTCTTTTTGTCACTTGAATGTTCAATCTTTTTATTTGTTTTTGTTTTTATAGATTCAAACTCTCTTGGAAACTTGTTACCAAACTGTTACAGTTTTTGTCTGATTTTCAAATTCCTTTTTTGTAGGTTTTATGTTTTAATCCTTGTTCCCAAAAATATCAGTAAATTTAAGTATGAACTATTTCGATATTTATTGGGGAAATCCTTTATATAATTTATGACTTTGCCGAATTGTGACCAAACAAATGTTTTGCCCTTTAAGATTTTTTTTTTTTTTTTTTAAATACGTTTACTTGTTTACCAATATACAACAGTGTCAGTGCAGAGCATGAAATGAAATATGAGACATGACGAAAATCAAGAAAAAAATAATAAAAAATAAAAATAAAAAAAAATTCAATAGCCTTTTAAACAATTGTAAATTTCACGTGTATTTGTTTTACATAATTAAATTAGCCCAAGCAAGACAACATTATTACAGAATAATATCAAAAATCTTTTGTAACCTTATAAATGTCTTAACAGTCTCTTTTGGTCAGTTTTATGTTTCTTTGCTGAACGAAAATAATTAAATCTTTTAAAAATATCTTTAACATTATTTTTTTATAGTAGTAGTATACTGTATTTTAGTAATATTTTGACCTCAAGCTTGTGATCATTAGATTATAATGTGACATAGAGTACCTAATACTTTACACTGTAAAATAAAGTTATGAATTTTTAGGCATTTATATATATATATATATATATATATATATATATATATATATATATATACATATACATAATCAGGAATCAAAGACACATTCACATGCACACATTCAGACAAAAAAATGAACAAACAGACCAAAAGTAGTAAAATATCCATCTCACGCTAAGTTTAGTGAGTTTTATGTTTAAAGAAGCGCAGGAGGAATGTTCCTGGTGGGGATGTTGATGTCCAGTGTGCCAGGTTGTAAGTCAGACTGAAAGAATGCTGTTTATGAGTCTGTCTGAGCTTCATCATGCTCTTCCACCACCAACAGCCATTTCCATGCTTATTAGTCATTCTTGATCTGTGAGAGAATTCTCATTTAGCTTGTGTACATTATTTAATCACATTTAAAACATGGCACAGAGGTTAAACGCATTGCCGTTAAGTGGGGTAAATGTAAATGTATTTTTAAAAGACGTTTTGTATGCTGTAATCAGTTCAATATAGGAACAGTGCTACTGAAATTTTTTTTTTCAAAGTAGTGATTAATACACAAAAACCTTATTGCATTAATTTATTGTTTTAATTAGAAAAAAATATTTTTAAAACCACTGATATGTAAAGGTAATAAAGAAAAAAGTATTCAAACAAGTAGAACAGTTGTGGGCTAAATCTGTGATTTGGAAAAACAGTATGTTATGTATTTCTTTGACTGAAGGAAAGCTGTAAGGGATATAAGCATTATGTACTGTAGACTATTTAACATGGTTTTGTAGTTGGGTCTTTTTTGTTGTATGCCTATTTTGGAAAAAGTGCTGTAGTTTTAGGAGCAAAGACTCTGGCACTTTGAGGCAATTCAAAGAATACCATGGTGGTTGTCTGTGATATAGCCATTGTATTTGCTCCAAAAAAAAGCATGGTATTACTCTGGTACCTGATAAAACATGACGAAATGGGGAATTTTTTTACTACTTATTTTGTATACTGCATATGTAAATTGGGATAATCTGGTATATTTATTTTGTTTAACCTAAAATTATTTCATATACCCTATTTAAATGTATTATTTTTATGTAAATTAAATGAGAACCAAATATATAGTATATTGAGGAATGTGCAACACGATTGGACGATTAGTGTTATTTAGTGATTTTTGTCATAGTGAACAAAGAGTTTTACCAAATACCAGTTTAACTGATTTTTTTTTTTTATTAACTTTAAGTATTTTTATTTAATTGCATTTAAATTGCATTTAAACATTATGTTTTTTTTTGTTTGTTTTTTTTTTTAAGTTTACTGGTGTTTTAACCCACAAAAAATGTAATATTGCAAATATAAAGTGCTCCTCAGAATTGATTTCTCTCTCTGTCCAGCTTGTTTTCTACATGGTGATGAAGACCCTTTACACACTCGGACACAGCCTCTCTCTCATCGCACTCATCACCGGCAGCACCATCCTCTGTCTGTTCAGGTCTGAAGCAGAGCCTTAAATAGTTCCAGTAGTTGTGTCTGTTTTATATTACGCTACACTTTGTATGGATGAATGAGCCTGCCTTATATTAATTGTAATCGTTGAGGGGTTGAATTTGGCAGGCTTCTGAACGACTATATTTTAAACTTTTTGACATTGAGGCTAAACATTATGCTTGGCGCAAGGTTTTAACCTGATAGTGTTTATCTATCTGGAATGAAATGAATAATTTAGGAAGTTGTCTGTTGATGTGATAAATGGAGCAGTGCTCAAGACTCTTGACTTTTTCTCACAAGCTAACTATAAGCACAATTAAAATAGAAAGAGGCCATGTTTATTTACATCTCTGTCTCGCTCCAACAGAAAACTCCACTGCACCAGGAACTACATTCATCTGAACCTGTTCTTCTCGTTCATTCTGAGGGCCATCGCTGTCCTGGTCAAAGATGCCATTCTGTTTTCCCACCAGAATGTAGAATGTACAAAGCAGCCATCACTGGTTAGTGAAATCTCCCATCCTGAAGATCGACAAGTCAATTCATATAAATTAATGTTGAATGTACATTGTTATTATTATTATTTTTTTAATTAATGCTTTAACGATTTATTAAATTGATCAAAAGGGACAATAAAGACATTTTATAATGTTGCAAATTATTATCATTTTTATTTCAAATAAATCCTGTTCTTCTGATCATCCTATTTGTCAAAGAAACCAAAATAATATATCAGGGTTTACACAAAAATATTAAGCAATTGTTCATAAACTCGCAGATCGGAGAAGAAAAGTCAGAATTGTGATAAATAAACTCGCAATTACCTTTTTTCTTTTTTGTTCCGTGAACAAACTCGATTTGTAAATTCGATTTACAAGACAAAAAGACAGAATTCTGAACTTATATTTTGTAAACCTGAAGGTAAAATAAACAAAGTTTGATTAAATTGAGAGTTAAATAGTCGCAATTATCATTTTTTATTTATTGATAGTTTTCAACTGGTAATAAGAAATGTTTATTTATTTATTTTTAGCATGGAAATAAATGACACTTTATAATATATTAATATAAAACAATTATTTTTACAGTAATTTTGTACTGTATTTCTATAAATAAATGTCTGAGTGAACATAAGATGCAGCTTTTACAAACATAAAAAAATTCTTACCACCCCAAACTTTTAAACAAATGTTATTTGGATAATTTCTGCACAATTTGTGACTTAAAAACCGATAAAAAGGGTTTCACAACACTAAAACCAGAAGTTGTCCTACCAGATGCTTCAAACAAACATAGCAATGTTTGAAAGAGCTAATATTTTTCAGGAAGTCCACCTTCAAACTGTCTGTGCACATTAAACTAGGACATAAGACAGTATTCTAACATCGAAAAAATTACACACTTCACCTTTAAGGGTCTGAACTGAGCTAAGCCAGTATTTGAAAGCATGAATAGTCAACTAAACACATTTTACGCTTCATCGGTTTTAATAGGGTGTTATTTCTGTCACTACAGACCCTTTAAACCCGCCAAATTTGTACTCATGTTTGTTTGTCACAGTCTTTGGCGTTTCAGAGATAAGTAGTGCACATTGAAGTTCTCTATGCTTGTGTTTAGATTGGTTGCAAGGCCAGTCTGATCATCTTCAACTACTTCATCATTGCAAACTTCTACTGGTTGCTGGTGGAAGGACTGTACCTACATACTCTACTGATGGTCATCTTCTCTGAGAACAGACACTTCATAATCTATCTCCTCATCGGCTGGGGTAAGTCTTCATTTGAAACACTGAACTTTTTAAGCTGTTTCCATTTTCCAAAACCAATTTTTACTTTTCAGAATCACTTTTCAGTCTTTTAAAGCTATTCATGTCAGTGTTTTCCCATACAAGCTGGTATTTGAGTAAATAAAGGATTATTCGAATCTAAAGCTTAGAGATTTTCTACTTCCCACTAGGGCTGTAGTGATACACTCATCTCACGATACGATGCGATACCCGATATTCAACTCACGATACAATATATATCACGATATTCAGCCAACGATGCGATTCGATACGATTCTATATAATTTGATACTTTTACATCATTTTCTGATAGATTTAAAGGGCACAGAGTGATTTTGTTGACATCTTGTGAGCGTTTCATTTACTTGGATTTAATTAATTGAAATGAAAACTCAAAAAACATCAGACAGCTTGCAAAATAAATGCTGGACAAAATTAATCAAAGATGTGTTGAGAAAAGTATTTATTGAAACAGTGCAAACTGTAGCTTACAAGCCTTTGAAAAGTAAATAAAGTGCAAGATTGCAATTAGCAATTAACAATGGAGTTAAAGTGCAAGTGGCCTGTTCTGAACAGTCTAGCCGTCAGGTAAGTAAACATAGTAGGACCATGGCTACTAAATGTCACTAGTAAGAACATTTAACTTAAAACTTAAGCTGAGTATTTTAAGGCCTGTAAGCCTACACGTATGTGAGGTAGCCAGTCTAGCCAGCAGAAAAAAATAAACCATGGCAGCCAGACAATAATTCAAGTTGAAAAATGTTTTACCCATCTTAGCAAAGTAGCTTAAGGCCTTAAGTGAACACTAAACAAACTCCCTTCTCCACATAACTGCAGTCCAAGTGATCTACATTGTCTTCAGATTTTTGTTCAGGAAAATAAGTTGATCCACATGCTCTGGAAGAAGTGCACTTCTCTGAGCAGTGATGATATCTCCGGCAGTGGAAAAGACCCTCTCAGAGGAAACACTAGTGCCAGGGATACAGAGGTACCTTTTAGCAAGTTGTGACAAGAGTGGATACTGATACTGGTGCTCCTTCCACCAGACCAGTGGATCTTCTTTCACTTCCAAGAGATCTGCCTCCTTGTAGCGGGTCATCTGCTCCTTGGCCTCGTCCTCTTGGGTATTTTTCTTGGTTTGTGCTGCACCACCACCGTATCGTTCACCAAGAAGGGCAGCCAGTGGACAAGACGGCCTTGGATTCCTGGGTGGGGGATGCTGACCTTCAAAAAAAAAAAAAACATTACTTATAGTTAAGCACACTCCAAAATTCCTACACAGAAGTTCAGACAACACAGGGCGCTTCACTGGATAACAATGGGTAATACTACTGACCTTGACTTCGCACTCCTTCCATGAATTGCTCTCCTTCATCCACAGCGTCTTCATCTTCTTTAGATGCCATCCCCTCATCATCAGCACGAGCATTTGCTGTGCCCTCTTCATCCACACTCCAAAGAATCTAAGTTAAATAAGTCAACATGAAATGTGCTTTTATTGTATAAATCTTTTAATTAATATATTAAATATGCCTTTAAACCTGTTAACATTATAGTATTTAATTATGCTTTTAAAACTACTTAATATTTATCTATTTTAAACTGATGTAGGATTTGCCTTTTAAATTAGCAGTACCATCACTGTCTTACCATACCTCTGATGGCTGCATGCTCAGTCTTGCAGCCTCAACAATCAGTCCATCATAAACTTCCTGTCTTTCATCTTCTGTCAGGAAGGGAAGACTTTTGAATCTTGGATCCATCGCTGAACATGCATGGAGAGTTGCCTTGAGGTCAATGTACCTCTTCTGAAGATCCCCAGCCATGGCAGCCTTCATCTCTTTTATGACTGCAGATTCACCTTCGATTGGTTTCAATCCATTAATCAATGTGTCCTGGAGGGGTGCGACGACTGACAGTGTGGGGGTCTTCTCCTTGGACATGTACTGTGTAGCCTCTTTCATGGGCTTTAGAGCACTGACTACTTCTTCAGCTGTTGTCACATCTGACTCAGTCAGTGTGCACAGATCTTTCTCGGTCTTCCTGACTTCACTCGAGAGCAGGGTTGCGCAGATTGCCGGTTGTTGCTCCAGGAATCTTTCCAGCATATCATGCGCACTATTCCATCTGTAGTTAAATAAAAGAAATATACTTTATTTATATTTTATTTACAGACAGCATGGATGCTTTACATAAAAGACTAAACAAATTAAATAATAATGTAATTAATAAATTAATAAGTAATAAATAAATAAAAGACTATCCACACACTAACCTGGTAACTACATCCGTCATCAACTTGTGCTCTGGTAGTCGTAGAAGCCTCTGTTTCTCTTTCAGCATGTGGCTGGCTGTGGTGCTCCGTCTGAAGAAACTCACAATGCGTCGCACCCTTCCCAGCAGGCGTGCGACTGCTGTGATTTTGAGGGCACGTTGTGCAGCTAGATTTAGTGTATGTGCATAACATTTGACATGAAGTGTGAATGCTGCCTCCTCAGCTGCGATTGTCATATTTGACGCATTGTCAGTGACGATTACTGGATCCTTTTCTTTGATTCCCCACTCCGCGACGGCCTTTGTCAGATGTTCTGCCAGGTTGTGTCCAGTGTGGCTCTCGGGCATGTCCCTGGTTTGTAAAACATACGTAACGAGCTCCCATTCCTCGTTGATAAAGTGGGCCGTGATGGTGACATATGCTTCAGTTGTGCGCGAGGTCCAGCCGTCGCACGTCAGGGCAACTCTCTCCGCGCTGGCCAGGGAAGCTTTAACGTGTGCCCTTGTCTGAGAGTACAGCCCGGGAATGCAAACCTTGGTGAGGTGTTCGCGGGTTGGAATAGGATAGCGGGGCTCCATCGCGTTCACCATGCGCCTAAAGCCTGGGTTTTCCACCACTGAATACGGTCTCAAATCCTGACAAATAAAGTAGGCAATGGACTCTGTAATTTTCTGCGACCGTGGTGAAGCAGATGGAAACTTGTGGGAACAACCGCCATCAATGTCCAGCGTAGTCTGTTTTGGGTCACGCGGCCGATGCTGCTTTGGGTCCTCCGTAAGTTTAAACTTTTCCAGGTGGTGACGTTTTAAGTGCGATCGTAAATTTGTGGTATTGCCGGAATATTTTACATTAGTGCCACATAGCTTACAAACCGCGACGCTTTTATCCAAGTCGTTGCTTTCCTTCTTTTTTTTAAAACCAAAGTGCTCCCACACATCTGCTTTGAAGCAGGCGGGTGCCGGATTTAAATTCGCCGCCATTCTCTGAATATCCTCGCTCTGACTTCGTAAACAGGAAGAGGTAGTTTGTGTAAACTTAGTACGGGTAACTTGCTCTACAGCAACACTAGCGGCTGGCTGACCAAAATCACTCTTCCTGCAACGCCAACGGGGGTAAACACGGGGAATTTGAATGGGACATATGTATCGATACTCGCGGCTAAAAAATCGATACTTTCTTTGGAAAAAAAATATCGATTTATATCGCAGAATCGATAAAATCGCCCAGCCCTACTTCCCACTGCATTTGATGCTTAAGCTTTCATCTTATCTGACACAACCACATGCGTGCATAGAAAATCATTTGAGAACACACACCTCTTCACGGTGTAGCACTGAATGTCTCTGCCTTAATTCATTCAAGCACTTCTGAATAGATGTCGCTCACTACTCAGAGGAAAAACAGCGCAGGGAACAAGATGACGTGCCATCGGCCTTGTTCAGTCTGTTTGTCTTACATTATGTATTAGTATGTCTTTGTAGTTTGTTGTGTCCCTGGAGTTTCCAGACGAGAGAAAGGAGAGCAGGATCTTCATTCATTTCTAGAGCACAGGCTTGGGTGTGGCTTGCTAGACTCATCATATCAACACCTCATTAAGCTTCTCTTTCATCATGACAGTGACGACCAACATGACCTCTTTAATCATGTTCTGTTTACCAGCTTTTCCTCCCAGGCTTTACCTCTGTTTAGAGATAGTGCCACACATCCCCACAGGAAACTATTGAAACAATAAAAGTAGCAATTTCTCAGCAGGTGTCTAAGCAAATATGCTGTGTCCTAACGTCACATTATCTGTCTGTCCGTTTATCTGTCTATCTGTCTGTCTATCATTATATATCTGTCCATCTGTCTGTCTATATGTCTGCTGTCTATCCATCTAACTGTCTGTCTGTCTGTATTTCTGTCTGTCTATCTGTCCCTCTGTCCATCTGTCTGTCTGTCCCTCTGTCTGTCTATCTGTCCCTCTGTCCATCTGTCTGTCTATCTGTCCCTCTGTCTGTCTGTCCCTCTGTCTGTCTGTCTGTCTGTCTATCTGTCCCTCTGTCTGTCTGTCTGTCTGTCCCTCTGTCTGTCCGTCTGTCTGTCTGTTTGTCCCTCTGTCTGTCTATCTGTCCCTTTGTCTGTCTATCTGTCCCTCTGTCTGTCTGTCTATCTGTCTGTCCCTCTGTCTGTCTGTCTGTCTGTCTGTCTACCTTTCCCTCTGTCTGTCTGTCTGTCTGTCTGTCTGTCTATCTGTCCCTCTGTCTGTCTGTCCCTCTTTCTGTCTGTCTGTCTGTATGTCTATCTGTCTATCTGTTCCTCTGTCTGTCTACCTTTCCCTCTGTCTGTCTGTCTGTCTACCTTTCCCTCCCTCTGTCTGTATGTCTGTCTGTCTGTCTATCTGTCCCTCTATATGTCTATCTGTTTACCTGTTCCTCTGTTCCTCTGTATGTCTTTCTGTCTATCTGTTCCTCTGTCTGTCTGTCTGTATGTCTTTCTGTCCATCTGTCTGTCTGTCTGCCTGTCTGTATGTCTGTCTGTCTATCTGTCCCTCTATATGTCTGTCTGTTTATCTGTTCCTCTGTATGTCTGTCTGTCTATCTGTTCCTCTGTCTTTCGGTCTGTCTGTATGTCTGTCTACCTTTCCCTCTGTCTGTCTGTCCCTCTGTCCATCTATCTGTCCCTCTGTCTGTCTTTCTGTCCCTCTGTCTATCTGTCTGTCTGTCTATCTATCTATCTATCTATCTATCTATCTATCTATCTATCTATCTATCTATCTATCTATCTATCTATCTATCTATCTATCTATCTATCTATCTATCTATCTATCTATCTATCTATCTATCTATCTGTCAGTCTGTCAGTCTGACTGTTTGTCCATAGCCTATATTTAGATTGATTGTACAGAAATGAATGTGACCACTAAGTCTCTTGATATTTGATAATTCCTGTCCTTCCTCCAGGATTCCCCACCGTGTTTCTGATTCCATGGATTATATGTAGGATTTACCTTGAGGACACAGGGTGAGCAGTTGAGCACAGCATAATCAGACAGTGACAAAACTCACATGAGTCTCTTAATAGCAGATATTTAAACCCGAGAGATTAAAATGAGGCAAAAGAAGATGAAATGCATTCCCATTTGCTACCGCTGTTATGAAAGCACTTGTAACTCTTTGATGTCTTCTCATAACAGATGCTGGGAGAGAAATGATGTTACGATTCCCTGGCGGTTGATTAACTGGCCAATCATGGCATCTGTTATTGTGAGTATAACCTCACACCAGCACTTCTACACACTGATACTAGCCTCATGTTGTATGCATTATGTCAGGCAGGGAGGGATTCTGCCGGCAAAGTAGATGGGGGGATGTGCTGACTCTCACGAACAGTTTCTATGTCCTGGATGGGACGTTAGTGCAGGCATGTCAGGAAACTCTGTCACAAGTGCCTCTCTCAGCACACGTGCCAGGACTCTCTCTTGTGTCCGCTGTGCCATTACCATTTTGTAAACCCTCACCTGTAAGAGATCAAATGTCTTTGGACAGCATGATGGCTGTGTTTGACAGCTTTGCCCGAACGTATCCAGGTCAAAATGTTTCTGTTCCTCAGCACTCCAGAGCCTGGGAATGCAATAATAATAATAAAACATCATACGTTTTCTGGCAAATGTGCTCAGTTCTGGTGTGTTTAGATGACTCTCTCACAGAACTCTGCACACAATCTCTCTGCTACCCAGAATACCACTGGTAGATGAAACTTTGGACAAGATGTTCTGTTTTGGTTTACGTTTTAATGCTGGGCATTATAATGGGGAACAGAAACAGGTGGCTTCTTTTGTTTCTACTATCTTTCTGATGGATTCAAACAAGATAAAATTTAAAGATGATCAATTTACATTTGAAGTTATGTATTTGCCAAACCAAATCCAAGACAACTTTTGGTGCATTCAGGGCATAGATTTTGTTAACTTGAATGACATTAATGTTTCTAGTGTAATGTTAAAGGCCAGATCAAATCCTTAAAATGATAATCAGCCAAAAGTGAACATGTTGTCATAATTTTCATAATTTTCTTTTGTGGAACATAATGAAGATATTTTTGCCCATTCAATAAAATTAAATGGTGTCAACACTAGACCTGTTTAAGTTTCATTTTATGGACAAAAAATCAAATACTATTAGTTTAGAATTACTTAAAATGGTGAAAAGATAAATAGTAACAATTTTAATTTTTTTGTTGAACTGTTCCTTTAAGACCTTCTGTTACAGTGTGTGTAATAGTTCTGTAATCTGATAAGTCTTACACAATGTTTTGAGAAGTTCTTGTGTCAGATCCAGTCAAGAGTGGTAATGTTTAGTCTGGATAATGTCATTGTATAAAAGAGGAATGATAAAAAATATTTTTCTCTTCTTTTCTGTGTTCTACAGTTAAACTTTATCCTGTTCATCAGCATCATTCGAATCCTGGTCCAGAAACTGAGGTGTCCTGATGTCGGAGGAAATGATCAGTCCCAGTACAGGTATCCCAAATGGATAACAACTAATATTCTATTCTGCAAACATGACATCAGGCACCATAGTTGAACCCTCTTACATGCTATTCTGGTCATAGCTGAGATACAGTATCCTTTTAAAATGTACCAGGAATGGCATTCTAGCAAGAATTTCAGAAAAATGTTTGGAAATGGATGGCTGCTTTCCATTTTTATCCAGGTCTTCCACTATCTATTGTGCATTGCTAAATGTGTATGCATTGAAATGGGGGTGAAATATTTATGCAGTGATTTGTAGCAGTCTGAGTTTTTGTTCTTCTGAGAGTGGCACCTTCTGCATTTTAGTGCCCAGTCGCTAATGCACGAGAGGCTGTGCTCTATTTGATGGCTCTCCCAGATGCGCTTTTCCCTTTTTTTTCACCTAAAGTTAAGATTTCAGTTTGGAGATCTCCATTATGTGCTTGAAAATTCTGTATACTGCCTATTTGACAAAAATGGCCATGCTATCATAACATCCCGCTCCATCACTACGTTTTAATTCTGTTACTCCTTTTTCTGTTTTTAGGAGGTTGGCCAAATCCACACTTCTCTTGATCCCTCTCTTTGGCATCAACTATGTTGTTTTTGTTTACATCATAGAGGAAAATGGAGAGATGGAAAACTATAAAATAATCTTTGACCTTGGTCTGGGATCTTTTCAGGTAAGGAATATGCCTAAATGTGTCACTAGTGATTATATGTATCTACTTAAACATTCACTACCATTCCAAAGTTTGCAGATTTTTTTGATCCATTAAATTCATCAGAAGTGATATTAAATACATACATTGTTATAAACAAATCTATTCCAAATAAATGCTGTTCTTTTGAATTTTCTACTTATCAAAGAAACTAGCAAAAAAAAAAAGTATCACACTTTCTACAAAAATATTACACTGAAGACTGGAGTAATGGCTGAAAATTCAGCTTTGCCAACACATAAATAATTTACATTTTAAAATATATTAAAATAGAAACAGTAGATTGAAACAGTACTTTTAATTTATAATAATATTTCACAAATTTACTTAAAATTACTATTGCTACTAAAAAATCTTAAAACTTTGGAACGATATGTTATGCTTTATCAGTTAGTTTGTACCACATTAACTCTTTGTGTTCCTTTCACAGGGCTTGGTGGTTGCGATTTTGTACTGTTTTTTGAATAGTGAGGTTAGTCTACAATTTTATTGACCTTTGATGCATCTTACTTTAATTATATTCCAAAACCTGAGCTGCTTATTGCCTACATGGACTTTTGAGACTGCATCCTAACTATAACTGAATCTCATAAGTGAGCAATTTAAAATAATTTAGGTAAGAATCAACACTAATAGTAAAAAAAAAAAAAAAACAAACATATCAGATGACATTTTTACTTATCAACTTTTAGTTTTCCACCTCATCTACCATCATCGATTTCTTTTTTTAACTGAGCTTTTCTCAATGCATTCTAAAAACAAGGTATTTTAAAAGGCAGTGTGATAAAGTTACAGCACGCTTAATTTCTGTGCATATGATGCCTTAAAATGCTACATCCTCAGGCAGCTCACTAGGTTTTGGAACAGAGTAGTAGTTCTCCTTCCTAGTTCAACTCAACATGAAACATTCACAACCCATTTTAATTTATTTATTAATTTATTTCTGAGTGAAAAAGGAGATAAACATATAAGATTAATTGAATGGGTCTTGCAAAAGTTGCCTCTACATGAATGGTGGTTAAAGGGAAATATTTTTTTTCCTGAGGAAGAGCAAGTATAATTAAAGTCTTTGGCTGCATTGCAGGTCCAGAGCGAACTCAAGAGGAAGTGGCGGAGTTTGCGTTTAAAGCGTTACATCGGTCAAGACTACCGTCTGCACAGTTCATCCATTTCCAGAAACGGCACGGAAAACATGGTCCGATTCCATCGGAACTCCAGAGCCCAGTCTTTCCTACAGACTGAGACAACCGTGGAGTGAGACATCCAGAAGCGGCGCTGTATGAATCATGCTCTTACTTCACTGCCCCTCAGCTTACAACTCAGTATTTTTCAAAAGCTTTAAGCTGAAGAGGACAAAGCTTTCTGAAGCATGAGATTGACGTGCAGGAGATATGATGAGGATTCAGAATCTCTGAGGCACAACACTGTTTTGTTAGTATACAATGCAAAATCTTGTTTCATAGCACATTTTGCTATAAACCACCAAAATAGCACATTAAACCAAATCTCTGTGGGATAATATTGGTTGCATTAAAAACTACAATTCCATTTTTTCAGATGCAGATTACATATACATTGCTCTTTGTAAACTCTTTCATTGCATTAGGGTCAGATTATATAATAGTGTTATGTAAATGCTACTTAAGGCCCACAGCAATTTTCTTAGACGTTAATGAAGACACAGCGCTATCAACTCAGCCACCTCACCAAGAACATGTATTGAATGAATTCAAGAAGTGGGTCACCTCAATGCCAAACTCAAATGTGAGGTTTTCTAAAGAGGACATTATAGCTGGAGGTGTCCAAATTAGCCAGGGACTCATTTCAGGAGAGTATGTGTTACTTCAGATTCATGTTAAAGCTGACAAGTCAGTCGTGCATTCAAACGAAAAATGGTGATTGTAAGAAAAAGCAAAAATTATTTAACTGTTATTGAACTGTTCTTGCATCTACAGCATTTGATAGTGTTATGTTGTCATTATACTACCCCTTGGACTTTTTCCCCCTCTTATATTCTGTGAAGAAAAGCCACAATATAAAAAAAATATTATTTTTGCTTTTGTGTTGCTCTGCCTCACATTGTCAGGGGGGTTGGGGAATTGTACACTGCAGTGAATCCGGTGCTCTTTCCATTCAGCTGAAAAACAGATAATTAATCCAGTAGACGGTTGGATGCAGATTTAGGACAAGTGAACTGACTAAACAGTGAGTGTGAAGGCGTATGAAAGTGACATTTCAGTGTGAGCTGTGCTCAGCGTTATTGTCGCAAACAGATTCTGGGAACTGCAGTCCAGAGACTTCACGACGGATTGGAGAGGAGATCGGATCTCTTACAGCCTGGCCTGAGGAGTGAGAGGTCCCCGGGACACCACATGCGAGGTTGTGTTCATTTAAAGTGACACAGATGCCATGGGCTGAGGCATTCAGCATCATTATCAGATGGTCAAAGGGAGAAGAAAAGATGGAGCTTTAATTAGAGCTGGCAGAATTGAATTGTGGGCGACTCTGAATTAAATATTGAGGGAGGGTTTCCGAGTTTATTGTGTAATAAAGTATGCCTTCATTTTGAAAGACGTCTTGGTCTGTGAAGAATATGGTGTGTTTGACAGATGCATTTATGATGTAGAAAAAAATATATAACAGGCCATAATGTTGTGCACTTCTCTTTAATTGTGTTTAACCATTTGCAATGCTTAGTTGGAAAATTTGGAAACGTTTTTCGGTTTTTACATTTTTGCTGAATGTTTCTTGTAGACTGTATTGAGATTTTTTATTAAATGTGAAAGTTGTTTTTAAACTGCTTTTAGTAAGTATGTGAATTTGATTGATACAGTAAAAAAAAAAAAAAAGTAAATTTCACCATTATTACACAACAATTAACAGTGAATAAAACGCAACATTTGTAGTAGAAAGACTATTTACAACTGTAGTGATTCTTTTTTGGCCCCACTAATGTAGCTGATTTAATCTGAATTAAATTTTCAGCACATATTCCGCTAACTGAAATTATTTAATACACCAAAATAATTTGCTAGTGCATTGTAGATAACGTTGGTAGGGTTTGTGTTTATGATCCTGGATCTTGAGAACAATAAATGAGATGCTAAAAACAGACCGGTGAAATATGATTACACTTCTCCCTTGCCGATAAACAGATGAGCTTCACCATCAACACAGATTATATCACACACAGATGATGTTGTTTCCACTCATTTCCCATTCTATTGCTGTCTGTTGTCTTTTCACCTTCCTGTATCCTCAAAAAGGAGTGAACATGCTTCTCCTTGGAGAAAAGTACAGAGAGAGTAACAGCTCTCATTTTCATGCTGCTGACCTCCACATTCACAATTCATTTACAAAGCACTGTTTGTTTTGTAATTTTCACATTTTTCTTTTTTTATTTACTCGCCCTCATGCCATCCAAGACGTACATGTTTGTTTCTTCAGCAGAACAGATTTGGAGACATTTGGCATTACAGTACATCACTTGCTCACCAATGCGTCTTCTGCAGTGAATGGGTGCCATCAGCTGATAAAAACATCACAATACTCCACAAGTAATCCATACCCCTCCAGTACACTAGTTAAAGTGTTGTGAAACGAAAAGCTGCATGTTTGTGAAAAAACATACTGTATCTGTCATTAAGGTGTTTTAACTTTAAACTAGTTTAAATACGAGTCTGTTGTCCTCTCACTTCAAAATCCAACATAGCATAGCAATTCCTGCTACACACCAACCTTCATTGAGGCAGTAAGTACATGCACAACCCATATTTTATTAAAAAAAAAATGCAAAATAGGCAAGCTGAGAGTCATAATTTTTTAAAGTTGTGCTAATGTATTTTTGTCACAACATCAAGAAAATTAGTAAATTAAAAGTTTGCTTACATTAGACAACCTCAAATGTCTGACTTGTTAACTGGCATCTGTGTCCTATCCCTTCACCCGAAGAATCTCCAGATGCTTCATTTTGGCAGTGATCCATCATGATTCATCCTGACTCATCAGTGCTGTTGACCTCTGCCTCAGCTAAATCATTTGACATGGGTCTTAGGCCGTAATGACATGCATCCAATCCTGTGACAAGAGGCCTGTGAATGTGGTGATCAGTGAGTGGCTAGAACCGTGTGCTTAAAAGCCAGCGAACCGGAAACTTCCACACACTATACTCTTTGGAACTGCAAATCTGCTTTCAGAATCCCTGCATCGGATGGAAATAGACCGGCATTTCAAATGCACACTGACTAACTTACTGGTATTTGTAGTTGGGTGGCATGTGCTTTAGAGGGATAGAAATGGTCTTTTGGGATGCTATGACCAGTCACTGACCCCCGTTCACACACACACACAGCGTCTGGGAGTCTTTGAAAATATGTTGTCCATTAGGAACAGCTGTACTTATCAGTTAGTCCCCTTTTTGTCAGTGTCACCTCACAGTGAGAAGTTCCTTGTGTTCATCAGTCAGGACGATTGTAAACATTAACTGTCCCGTTCTCCTCTGGCCTCATCAATACCTCCTGCTGTAACAGAAACCTCTCACTGAGATCTTGTTCTTTTCTGAGTGGATGTACGTGCCCAGGTCACTCTGGAGTGTATATGTTGAGATTGATGCCACAAAAAAGGCAAAACCAACAAACATTTTGAGCAAACATGTACTGTACATATTTATAACTGGGTATGTGGCATGTGTTCACCCATACAAAATTGCTGGGCTGGGTACCATGATAGTATCAGATGGTAATACTATGATACCTTGATATACAGTATACTGTGGTACAGAGTGATTCACATATTTCTATGTTATGTTTTTACATGGTGCTCAAAGAATGCTGCTGCATTACCATGGAAAAAAATATTATCTTGGTACATATACAAAAACTACAGTATTACCATATTCCCAAGTCCAAAAACCAAAATATTACCCTAGTATGTGTCCAAAAACATGGCAATATATTAACTGCTACCTTTCTTGTATTATTTTTTTCTCAAATGAGCAGCATTGGTTAGTTGGTTTGACAATGATGTCATGATGGCTATGTTTTACATTGTTCTCAAAGGTACTGTAAGAATTTAGTACCATGATATTATGGTAAATCCCCAAAATTTGTGGCATTAGCTTGGAACATATTAAAATATGGCATTATCTTATTACAAATCCAAAAATTACAGTACTAACATGGTAGATGTTCAAAAAGCATGGTAATATCTTGATTTTTTATGCAAAAGCCATGGTGTTAAAATTAATAGTACATGTCCAAAAATGTGCTATTGTCTTAGTACATATCCAAAAACATAGCATACATGTATATTTAAAAATATATATTATAAAAAATATATGGATACAAATCAAAGTATTAACATATTTCTGGACCTGTACCAAGGCAACATAATGTATTTTTGACCTGGTATCTTGGTTATACAGTATCATCCTTTTTTACTTTTCTTTTAGTTTCAAGGTAATGCCATGTTTTTTTGATGGTTTTTGTTTTTGTTTGTGTGTGTGTGTGTGTGTGTTTCAATGCAATGTTTTTAATGTATATGTCAGAACTGTTACCCAGTCTTGATACCTTTGGAGGGTGAAATATCAGATCAACACCAGGTGATGCTGAAATTATGTATGTGTCTGATGTTTGTGGCACTTATACAATAAGGTGATGGAGTCAAACATTTCCACTGGCTCAGATGGACAGAGCAGTGTTTAAGCCAGACAGGCAGCAGATGGAGGGTTTACACACGTTGAATAATGCATTTTCTGACCAGGAAAAAAGAACATTCTGAGCTCCATCTCCAGGGACATGTCCAAAATATCCATGCGGTATAGAGTAAATGGGCTGCTGATGTTCCTTAAAGGGGTCATATGATGCTACATGTACTTTTACAAGATGTTTGAATTGAAATATGTGTAACCAACCACCCTAAAAATTATAAAAATACACCCAGTGGTTTTTATTTTATTTTTAATCTGCTCAAATATTTACCCCTTTCTCAGCAGTGCCAGTAGAGCTCATTAACATTTAAAGGAAAATGCTACAAAATGGTTATCTCTGAAAAGAGCTGTTTTTTACACTGAGAAATTTCAACCAAACTATGTTACAAACTTTTCATTAATTCCTTAAGAATCATGTAAACTTGGAAAATGGGCATCCTATGACCCCTTTAAATGCTCAGCGTGAATTAGGAGCTTTGGTGTGGACACACATGAATTAGAGCAATGAACTTGATAGATTTTATTGGATTTGAGGGTGTAATAGTCCATTAGAGATGGTTTGACATTCTACAGTGCAAAGAAAAACATCCCTCTATTTCATCACATAGATTAATTATACAGCAAGGAATTGAAGTTTTATATTTATTTATTTATTAAGTTCCTGGCTGTAGTGTATTTAACTGTCTCCATTATTCTTTAAGGCACCAGAGGCAGACATAAATGGTATAAAAATTCAGGAGACAAGACTTAGCCTACTCAAGCCAGAAGAAATTGTTATTGTTTTTGAAACATATTTTAAAGCTGCTGATCTAAGAAAGAAAAGCAATGAAGAACAGCAAGATGCTCACAAGAAGCCTACATTTTTCTCTCTCAATTTAGGAAAATGCTCGTTTGTTACCTTATCCACTGTTCTCTGTCTCCCTCTTTTGGCCCTCACAGGAATAAAATAGTATACTTATTTCTGGACAAGAAATACTCATCTCTGTCAATTTACTCAGCGCCCTCTAGTGGATTGGTTCTGTACAAGCAGAAGTTGTGTCATCAAAACCAGCGTGCTGCGTGAAAGTCCTGCTACAAACAGTGCATGGCGCAACACGTGCAGAATTGTGACAGCAGCTGTTGAGCTAGATGTCACATTTGACATTTAAAATTCTGACATCTATAGTTCATTGCTAAATTAATATCAAATATACATAATGCTGTTATTACAACCTACCTTCACTGTTGGGTGTGTTGTAACATTATGTGAGGTAAATAGGCTACGCAAATCATGCCTTTATTTGGTTATTCAAATTACCTTGTATTTAAAAGAAATAGGTAAGCATTATTTATAAATTCTTAAAAAAAAAAAAAAAAAAAAATAAAAATATATATATATATATATATATATATATATATATATATATATATATATATATATATAATACACAAAAAAACAAGCATGTAATTTATTTATTTATTTATTTGTTTTACTACGGGTGTAAAATCGATTCAAATAATGTTATTTTTGGTCAGGGATGGCTAAAAGTATATCTGTATACTTTACTATGTAGCCAAATATGTCTTAATTTTATTTTAAATGAGAGGATATGCAGGTCAGTTAGACCATTTTAGAATATTTTACTGAGCTCATATCATACCTGTCAGGATCCTGCCCTGACAGTCTTGTCTGTACTGTCTTTGTTCAATGTGTCTTTGTTTATTTTGTGCCTGAGCACATGGTTGTGTCTCTTGTGTCTACCACGTGCTCCTCTTGTCCCACCTCCTTGTTTTCCCTGGTCACGCCCTCTTGTTTAGTCCCCATTAGTCAGAGTGTTGTCACCTGTTTCTCATGTCTCTGTATGCTCTTATTGTGATCATTTCCCTCCTGTGTTTGCCGGTTCGTTTTGTGTGTGAGTTAGTGTCTGCTTAGCGTGCTAACTGTTCTAAACTAATAGCGGTTTTCCCTTGTCAGTTTAAGTCTAGTATTTGTTAGTTTAAGTTTATCTTGTCACTGTTTATTCTAGTCTAGTTTAAGTGTTTCTTTTTGTTTGGATCTCACTTTTAATTTGACTTAAGTTTGACTTGTTCTTTAAAGGATTTATTTTCCCCTTTTGAGTTATTTTCTTGGTTAGTCTTCCAGTTATTTCTAGAACTTTGTTTTGTATTTGTTTCTTTACCTTTTTAGTTTACTTTGGTTATTTCCCTAGTTAATCTGGTTTCTAGGTCATAGCACCCTTGTCTGATTTTTGCCCTTGTATTATTATTATTATTATTATTATTATTATTATTATTATTATTATTATTATTAGTTGTTGTTGTTCTCATGTTGTCTTAAGTCTTGTCTAGTGTTTTGTGAGTTCTGTCTGTTCCTGTCTTACCCGCTGACTTCTCCCTGGCTACTGGGTCTCCCCGCCTGGAGGTCTGACGTGTGTGGCTATACCCCTATAGTCAAGTGCCCTTGGTTCCTGGTGTTGTGGTCTGGTCCCTTGAACAGCCTCCTCTACAGTCCTGCACTCGGTTGTCACCCAGAGCCCCCCTCGGGGGTCATCCCTCCCAACTGCCTGCTCCACTGTCTACCCATCTACCCAATCCTACTGTCTGGACTGTTCAAGCCACTCCCTCCTATCGTGCTTTGTCTTTTGTCAATAAACGTTCCTTGTTCACTCTGCACCTGGGTCCTCTCCCTCAGTATCCCTGACAGAACGAACCGGCCAAGTCAGGACCCAGCAGAATGAGTATCAAGATCCTACCCCCTGCAAATGCTCAGGAGAGACTGGCCCGCCAGCAAGGCCTGGGTGCACTTCGGCAGCAGGGGCAAGAAGTGAGGGCCTTTGCCCAATTCTTTTGGACTATGTCTAGGGGCCTTGAGTACCAGGATGCAGCCCTTAAGGATGTCTTCAACCTCTGTTTGGATGATCCACTGCCTCAGTGGGAGATGGAGCAATTGAGGATCTTGGACTTTTGGAACTTTTCCAATTATTTGCACCACCGCAAGGATTGGCAGATACTTACACCACCAGAGTCCCCCTACAGTGATCACCCCACTCTCACTCCATCGAGTCAAGTCCCTGATCATCTTTTGACTCCCACTGAGAAAAGGAGAGTGAGAAGGAGGGCAGCCAAAGCTGCTGCATCTGTCATGGAGGCCTCTGTGCTGGTTCCAGCCTCCGAATTGGCTGAGTCCCTCACAGTCACGTCTGAGTCAACCAAGTGCTCTGAAGCAGTCAAGCTCAAGGAAGCTGTGAGGGAGGTTCCCCTGTTAGCCCCTGTTCCTGTGCCAGTCAAGCCTATTTTAGTCCATTCAAAGTCAGTCAAGTCCAGTCCTGAAAATTCTGCGTCAATGTCAGTTCATGTAAGTCAAGATGTAGGTGATGTGAATGCTTACAGGCCTGGGAGACGAAAGGGTAGGAGGACCCGCGCCAGGAGAGCTAGAGACCTTAGTCTGGAGATCCCTCCAGCAGTTTCCCTGGGTGATCTCAAGTGGCCTGCTGCTTCAGTCATGACCATGGAGTCCAGTGGTGAGCAGCCAGCTCCAGAGCTCACTCCAGTGTCTGCTCCAGCCCCTGTGTCTAGCCCACAGAGGACTCCAATCTTGGTGGCCCCAGCGGGCAATTCCACCGCCCTCGAGGGCGGTCAAGAACCCACCCCCGAGTCTGTTCCAGTAGCCCTGGAGGGCAGCTCAGCAGCCCCTGAGGGCGGTCAAGAACCCACTCCCGAGTCTGTTCCAGTAGCCCCGGAGGGCAGCTCAGCAGCCCCTGGGGGCGGTCAAGAACCCACTCCCGAGTCTGTTCCAGTAGCCCCGGAGGGCAGCTCAGCAGCCCCTGGGGGCGGTCAAGAACCCACTCCCGAGTCTGTTCCAGTAGCCCCGGAGGGCAGCTCAGCAGCCCCTGAGGGTGGTCAAGAACCCACTCCCGAGTCTCTTCCAGTAGCCCCGGAGGGCAGCTCCGCAGCCCCTGAGGGCGGTCAAGAACCCACTCCCGAGTCTGTTCCAGTAGCCCCAGAGGGCAGCTCAGCAGCCCCTGAGGGCGGTCAAGAACCCACTCACGAGTCAGTTCCAGTAGCCCCGGAGGGCAGTCCAGAAACAAGTCCGGAGTCCATTCCTGCAACCCCAGGGGGCCCTCAAGAATCAGTCCCTGAGCCCATTCCTGCAGCCCCGGAGGGCAGTTCGTCCACCCGCCAGGCCACTCAAAGGTCAGTCTCTGAGCCCATTCCTGCCACCCCAGGGGGCAGTTTATCAGCTTCTGAGTCTCTTCCTGTGGCCCAGGAGGGCATTTCGACAGTCCCCACAAACCTTCCACAGTCGCTTTTGGAGCCCGGTCCAGAGAACCCTAATCTCTTTAAAGCCAATCCAGAATCCCTTGCTAGTCATGTCTTGCCAACCAAGAATACCCGGCAATCCACCCTGAATACCCAGTCCAGTTGGCAACCCTTGCCTGTGAGAGGTGTTCCTGTAGGGAGAGGTGCCACCAGCCATGCCCCCACCTTTGCAGAGTCGGATAGACCGGGTTTCCCCAAGCCGGCAGCACCCTGGCCTAACCATTCCCCTGGAACTTTTTCCACCTCTCCCAGCCCACCCCCTGTTTTCCCTGATAGGCCTGGATTTCCAAGGTTTTCATCCCACCCACCCCCCCAGTCAGTACCATCTTGGCCCCCTACCATGCCTGTGCCCCCTTTCACTCCTCTACCCAGGGTGGACGCCTGGAGGCGTCCTTTGGAGGGGGGGTACTGCAGTGTTGTAGTCGAGACCAGCTCATTCGAGTCCGAGTCCAGATCGAGTCCAGAGATGGTCGAGTCCGAGTCAAGACCGAGTCCAGAAAGGGTCGAGTCCGAGTCAAGACCGAGTTCAGAAAGGGTCGAGTCCGAGTCAAGACCGAGTTCAGAAAGGGTCGAGTCCGAGTCGAGACCGAGTTCAGAAAGGGTCGAGTCCGAGTCAAGACCGAGTTCAGAAAGGGTCGAGTCCGAGTCGAGACCGAGTTCAGAAAGGGTCGAGTCCGAGTCAAGACCGAGTTCAGAAAGGGTCGAGTCCGAGTCAAGACCGAGTTCAGAAAGGGTCGAGTCCGAGTCAAGACCGAGTTCAGAAAGGGTCGAGTCCGAGTCAAGACCGAGTTCAGAAAGGGTCGAGTCCGAGTCGAGACCGAGTTCAGAAAGGGTCGAGTCCGAGTCCAGATCGAGTTCAGAAAGGGTCGAGTCCGAGTCGAGACCGAGTTCAGAAAGGGTCGAGTCCGAGTCAAGACCGAGTTCAGAAAGGGTCGAGTCCGAGTCGAGACCGAGTTCAGAAAGGGTCGAGTCCGAGTCAAGACCGAGTTCAGAAAGGGTCGAGTCCGAGTCCAGATCGAGTTCAGAAAGGGTCGAGTCCGAGTCCAGATCGAGTTCAGAAAGGGTCGAGTCCGAGTCCAGATCGAGTTCAGAAAGGGTCGAGTCCGAGTCAAGACCGAGTTCAGAAAGGGTCGAGTCCGAGTCAAGACCGAGTTCAGAAAGGGTCGAGTCCGAGTCAAGACCGAGTTCAGAAAGGGTCGAGTCCGAGTCAAGACCGAGTTCAGAAAGGGTCGAGTCCGAGTCCAGATCGAGTTCAGAAAGGGTCGAGTCCGAGTCAAGACCGAGTTCAGAAAGGGTCGAGTCCGAGTCAAGACCGAGTTCAGAAAGGGTCGAGTCCGAGTCGAGACCGAGTTCAGAAAGGGTCGAGTCCGAGTCGAGACCGAGTTCAGAAAGGGTCGAGTCCGAGTCGAGACCGAGTTCAGAAAGGGTCGAGTCCGAGTCGAGACCGAGTTCAGAAAGGGTCGAGTCCGAGTCGAGACCGAGTTCAGAAAGGGTCGAGTCCGAGTCGAGACCGAGTTCAGAAAGGGTCGAGTCCGAGTCAAGACCGAGTTCAGAAAGGGTCGAGTCCGAGTCAAGACCGAGACCAGAGAGATTGGGTCTGAGACAAGACCTAAAGAAATCTTCAAGAGTATGTAAAATGTATGATGGAAACAATAAAGGGTAAAAGGGCCACATAGTATGTGGTGTAAAGGTAATTTTATTAGTATTATGAAGTGTTACTTGTCAATATTAAGTGCTCATTTTCACATAACATCGTTGTACCACTATACACATCCATATAACACTTCTAGTACAAGTAACATTACTGTACCACTATACCTGTAAATGTTCAACTGTAACAGCTTTTACATAACTTTTAACCCTGAAGCTTAACTAATGACTGCTAATATCCTGAAAATGTCTTGGATTATGTGCACTTTAGATGTTGTGAAGATTAAAGATGGGCATAATTACTTTTCAAAAAAATAAGTGAGGAGACCATCCTGCTACCCAACCAAGCACGATGTGGTCTCATGATCAATCCACCCAGACTTAAAACTCTCTCTATTGGTGCAGAGGAAGCGGGGACTGACAACAGTTACCATTTCATCCCTTTCTGTAACAGCAACGGATAATCTAATGCTAATTTCCCTGGATGGTGCGTTTTAATGCAGGGTAAAATACACACTAGTCAAAGTTTTTTTTAGTTACGGAGGGCATACACACAAGAGCCGACTGACTGTCCAGGAAAATTTCATGCAAAAGTGTGTATGTGCCAGGGGAAGAAAGCTGGTTGAAATGCCATATAAGTTCAATGCCTTCTGTCAGACATTTTTTCGGGGGGAGATGTTTAGTGTTGAGACAGTCAGTCTGTGTCTGTATTCATTATATAATTTAATTAAACAATATTTGTTTTTTTTCTGTGACCATTTTGTCCTACTTTGTAAAAATAACACAGTTGAGAGAAATAATGTAGCAGTGTGGCTTCCTGGAAAGCGGGATCACTACAGGCGGATGGCAGGAGGGTAACTTAAGGCCGGTGACACACTGGCTGCGTGGCGTCTCTGCTGCGTGCTAGAAGCGTGGTGGCTGCTTCGCGTTTTCTGTGTCTTTACACACCAGAAGGGTGTCTGACGCGGCGCTGGCGCGCTGCTTCTGCTATAGGTGACATAGAGGGAGGCCGCCGAAAAACCAGGCTCTTGCAAAATAGAGTATGTTTGACAGGTGCAATATTTGAAAATCGATAATTATTTATTTATTTTTTTAAATTACATTTATATCAGAATTTATGCCAACCTATAGACTTTAAAATATCAAAATGTCATGAATTAATATGTATTTGTGTACATAATGACACAAGTGACATATAAACATATTTTCCTAGTTTATTTTGCCTGGAAACGCTTCCAACACGCGCGTGTTCGCGTGAAAATAGGCGTCGGTTCTATTTCTAGCATGCACGCATTTTCCGCGCGGCTCGAGCTGCACCTGGGATGCGCGTCTCATGCAGGCGGTCTGTAAGCTCTAACCTGTTAACATGGGAGCCAAATTAAAAACAGACACGCCTCGCAGCTGAGATGCTTGCGCCATGCATCCAGTGTGTCGCTGGCCTAACGTCTAAAGAAAATCACCAGTCATTGGATGTATCAATCATACATCAATTTAAAGAAACATTAACATACAGTAATAATCATGAAATATTTTGATTGGGACTCGAGTGGACTCGGGCATAAGTCCGATTCCTAATATGTTCGAGTCCGAGTCAATACCGAGTCAAAATGCACACGAGTCCATGACAAGACCGAGACCATTAAAATACGGTCTCGAGACCGAGTCCAAGACCGAGTCCGAGTCTCGAGTACTCAACACTGGGGTACTGTCAGGATCCTGCCCTGACAGTCTTGTCTGTACTGTCTTTGTTCAATGTGTCTTTGTTTATTTTGTGCCTGAGCACATGGTTGTGTCTCTTGTGTCTACCACGTGCTCCTCTTGTCCCACCTCCTTGTTTTCCCTGGTCACGCCCTCTTGTTTAGTCCCCATTAGTCAGAGTGTTGTCACCTGTTTCTCATGTCTCTGTATGCTCTTATTGTGATCATTTCCCTCCTGTGTTTGCCGGTTCGTTTTGTGTGTGAGTTAGTGTCTGCTTAGCGTGCTAACTGTTCTAAACTAATAGCGGTTTTCCCTTGTCAGTTTAAGTCTAGTATTTGTTAGTTTAAGTTTATCTTGTCACTGTTTATTCTAGTCTAGTTTAAGTGTTTCTTTTTGTTTGGATCTCACTTTTAATTTGACTTAAGTTTGACTTGTTCTTTAAAGGATTTATTTTCCCCTTTTGAGTTATTTTCTTGGTTAGTCTTCCAGTTATTTCTAGAACTTTGTTTTGTATTTGTTTCTTTACCTTTTTAGTTTACTTTGGTTATTTCCCTAGTTAATCTGGTTTCTAGGTCATAGCACCCTTGTCTGATTTTTGCCCTTGTATTATTATTATTATTATTATTATTATTATTATTATTAGTTGTTGTTGTTCTCATGTTGTCTTAAGTCTTGTCTAGTGTTTTGTGAGTTCTGTCTGTTCCTGTCTTACCCGCTGACTTCTCCCTGGCTACTGGGTCTCCCCGCCTGGAGGTCTGACGTGTGTGGCTATACCCCTATAGTCAAGTGCCCTTGGTTCCTGGTGTTGTGGTCTGGTCCCTTGAACAGCCTCCTCTACAGTCCTGCACTCGGTTGTCACCCAGAGCCCCCCTCGGGGGTCATCCCTCCCAACTGCCTGCTCCACTGTCTACCCATCTACCCAATCCTACTGTCTGGACTGTTCAAGCCACTCCCTCCTATCGTGCTTTGTCTTTTGTCAATAAACGTTCCTTGTTCACTCTGCACCTGGGTCCTCTCCCTCAGTATCCCTGACAATACCTGAAAACCACTTTTTTTTTTCACTGAATTTCAAGAATTGACTTGACCCTTCAAAAACCTCATACAGAGATAAATCCAGAGCATGGTTTGCCAGGTAAAATAAAAACTGCAAAATGTCATAGTTAACTAATTTATCTGTATGACATTAAAAACAATGATAGTTATAAACCTACAGTAAATAAATACTTTTACTGGTTTCAAATGAAATTATAAATGTTTTGTCACTTTAGAAAGTGATAGATTACCAGCTAACTTCTGATTTTACTGAAATATAAATTAGTATGTAAATATTTGATAAAGTCTGCACAGTTTAAATTCTATTTATTTAGTTTTTAATAAATCAGAATTTGAATATGTGTAGGTAACATAGGTAACAAGGAGCAATTAACTTTTTGCTGAAGTCTGAAAGCGCAGCATGAGCACCTCCTCAATTGCACGAAACACTTCCTCTAGACAGCAGTAGCAGGGCAAGTACCTGTTTGAGAACACAATGATCAGCGTTTTAATATGTAAGTATGCTGTATAGAGATAAAATTGAATTGCAACACTATGATTACTTCATAAAGACCTGCACTGTAAAATAGATTCATATAGTTGTTATGGTAAGAAGTTATTTCTACTTGATCTAACCTGAGTTTTGTTTCTGTAATCTAGTCTGGCTGATTCAGTCCCACATGAAGTGCATTGTTTACAGTGTATATATTATGATATTAATATTGTCTAATAGATTAGAGTAGATGTTAATGTTCAAATATAAGCATCGTTTGTCATCATATTTAGATTAAACTTATGTTGCTGTGTTTTTTGTTGTATTTTTTCATGTTTAGGTTTCACTGTTGTATCAGGGATTCTTACTGAAGGAGCATCAGTGAAAGTTCATCCAGGAGGAAACACAACACTTCCCTGTAGCATTAAAAATGATAAAGAGATTACCTGGATCATTACAAATGGAAACCAAACATTTATCAGAATTCTGAGACTAGAATATGGTTATGGTCCAGAACCTAAACCAGAGCCCTCCAATATTCACCCCAGTTACGCAGGTCGTATAAGAGCTCTCAGTTCATCCACAAACACTCACGCTCTGCTTCTGATGAACATCACTGACACTGATCTCATGCTCTACTGCTGCACTGACTATAAGATTGAGCAAACTCACTGCACAAAACTGGACTATAAAGGTAGGTTTTGTTTCAATTTTCTTCTATTAAGTACATTCCATTTAATTAATTGCAATTACATTTTTATTTTTGACCTAAAACAAGAGGAAAGAATGTGACCACTGACTTTATACTGCTTCCTGTGAATCAAAACGAATACTAAAGTAGAAATCTGTATTTTTCTGTGTTGTTGTGTAGAAGTGAGCACTGAAGATGTGGATGTCAGTCATGATCCAGTGATCATCAGTGTCGTCCCGTGGCTGCCTGTCATCTGCTTGCTTCTGCTGCTCTTACTGCTGTCAAGTGTCTATGTGTGTTGGAGAGGAACAGGACTGTGGAAAGGTAGATTTCACTTAAGCATTTCTACCACGGATTTGTTCAATAATATGTTTTGGTGTAATTGTTTTCTTATTTCAAGGTTATGGAAGAACTAATAACCTGAACCAGGTCTGGATTCATATTGTTCAGGTCAGAATCTCCCTTTAAATATAGTTTCTTTGTTGGTCATCTGTAATTACCGCATAAAACTCACATTCTGTTTTTTTCTTGCTTTCTAGGGTAAAATTGGACAAAGTGATTGGACACTGGCGGAAGTTTTGTATACACCAATACCTTAATTCATTATCACAAAATAATTTTATACACTAAACTTTATCTTTTGTCTTTAATACAATTTAAGCATCAGCAAGACATCTCATGCATTTTAAACAGAGACACTCTATTTATAGAAATTCTTCTAATAAAGTGACAATCAGAACTGAAATAGAGATTTAAGAAGCTTTTTTTAGATGCATTTTCTGGTGGGGATCTGAAGCAATGACTTTATTTTTTAGACATATATTCTGTTCAGTGGTCTTTAACCATGTCCTGTTTTTCACTGCTATCAGTAATCAAATATATTGCTTTAGCACAATGAGCCACTAATGTGTGAAATGTGCTGTGGTATCTGACCAGAGCTGGTCCAGAGAGACAATGATATTTTCAGAGAACAATGGATGGAAATATGGTCACACCACTCAGAATGTAGATGAGGTTTATATCTGCTTGGTAATCTTTGATACATTGCGATAAATTGATGTTTGTTTAAAAGGGCAGTAGTGTGGACTACATTACGTGAACATTTGACTAATGTCAATTTAAAAAACTGTCCGATTGCCAGTGATAAAGGTCTTGTTAATATCTGCAAGTAACGCTTGCTATCTGATACATCACAGTCCAGTGATCATTTTGACAAACTGTTACATGTATAAATATTTTAGATACACTTCAGTCTTCTGAATCTGGCCTTCTCTCTGTTCCTAGGTATTGCCCTGATTTGATCAAGGGTTGAGTTTAGAAGGGTTTGTGCAAGTTTTATGAAGGTTATGAAGGTTTTATACTTTTTAAGACTAATTAAAGATAGTTTCAGTAATAAATGGAAGTGAACACAATACCAGGGGATATAGTTAACTAAAACTGCAGAACGAGAGAGTGAAAGAGAGAGAGAGAGAGCAAAAAACAACAGCCTTTAGCAAAAAAGAAAATCACTTAAAGGTGCAGTGTGTAGATTTTAGCGGCATCTAGCGGTGAAGTTGCGAATTGCAACCAACGGCTCAGTCCCCCGCTCACCTCTCCCTTGAGAATATACGGTGGCCGACACACAGGTAATGATGTCGTTGGTAAAGACAGCAGAGAGCAACGATATTTCTTTACAAAGTTATGGGAGAGCGGGGTCGAAAGTAACGTGGGACGAAAGTAACAAAGTATTTTTCTTGTTTCATGTCACAGTAATGATCAATCTACAGGTTATTTAGTGCTTTAACACATCCTAAAGTTTGCATTTTCAGATTTCTTTAGTATAAAATTAAATCGAGTTTAAATGTCAGGAGTTCCTGTCTGTTACTTTCCTCCCGCTACAGTGACAAAAAGTATTTATTTTGTTCCAGTGCATGCTATATTGTACATTTCTGTGTCTTGCATTATTTATTAAAATGTTTATGTCATATTATACCAAAAGAATATGTCTGAGTGAGGTTCAGAAAGACAGACAGAGGTCTGGTTTTATCCAGATGTTTTTGAGAGGGCGTTTCTGGACATAGAGGAACATCTCTCTCTGGGCAGCTGCTACATCACATTTATATTTAGGTTTTAGCCATATCTTAGCCTTTACACTTCCTCCTATGAATTTGCAGTGTTTCCAGACGTTTTAATCACATTTTCAATTTATGCATAAAAACAACTGGATGGAAACATAAATAGGCCTACTGTTACATTATGTTTAGAGTTTTTTTTATTATGCTAATGTAATTAAATTTTTATATTGTACATTCTGTTGAAAAAAATGTTTTATAAAAATACATTGAAATTGACAATAAAAAAACACAGTCAGGTTTTGAGACATCAGATGAAACTTAAATTTAAAATGATAATATGAAAATATAATTTAATAAATTTTTTGCAAAGATAAAGGACAAAATATGTTTGAAGTTACATATTCACAAGGTCACAATCAGGTATACTTAAGAAAAATGAGAGTAACAGAAACAAATCTAGCTTATAATGTTGTGGTACTTTCGTCCAAACCGATGTGGTTGAAAGTAACAATGTGCAACGTATGTTCAAAGTGAAATTATACTGAAGTCTTTCTACATTTCTACAAAATACCACCTGGTATTGATAGACCACACTTTCTGAGTTACTGGCCACAGCAGAAATATATCTCTGTCTACAACATTATCTTTTAAAATGGTACTTTTGCCCCTGCTCTCCCCTAAATTAAGGAATTATATTTACTTTATTCAATAAATTGATGTTATTGCTAATGTTAATGTACTTTTTCATCATTGTGTCAGTGTTTTATTCGCAAGAACAACAAAGTTGCGAAACGCGTTCAGTAGAGCTGTTTGTCCGTTTTGGGCTTCTGTAGAAACATGGTGGCTACTTCCACGTAAGGGGACCAGCAGTGTATGCAGATATGCTCAATCTAAGGTAATAAAAACATAACGGTTTATTAAGTACGGTCTTTATACACTTCTGAAAACATAGTTATGTTATATTGCATTTCTGAAGGCTTGAATATGTCTGCTCACAAACACTAGAACATGGGCATATAGAAATGCACAATAAAAAAGAAAAAAAAAGGAAAAGAAAGAAAAAAGGGACTTGTCCCCCAGTACAAATATCTAAAGATTCATCAATCAAGATACATTCAAGCAAAATGACAGAAAAAGTCTTGTTTAAGTTCATGAATAAAACAAGAACAGATACCTGCCAGTGTGTTCAATAAAACTTAATATCTTTATTTTGCATTTCTGTTTCAATTTAAATATTTTTTTTTAAGGGTTAGGGTTATGATTTGTAGAAACAATGGCTAGGTACTAAGGTTAGGTCTTTAAGTGGTATACACTCACCTAAAGGATTATTAGGAACACCTGTTCAATTTCTCATTAATGCAATTATCTAATCAACCAATCACATGGCAGTTGCTTCAATGCATTTAGGGGTGTGGTCCTGGTCAAGACAATCTCCTGAACTCCAAACTGAATGTCAGAATGAGAGAGAAAGGTGATTTAAGCAATTTTGAGCGTGGCATGATTGTTGGTGCCAGATGGGTCGGTCTGAGTATTTCACAATCTGCTCAGTTACTGGGATTTTCACGCACAACCATTTCTAGGGTTTACAAAGAATGGTGTGAAAAGGGAAAAACATCCAGCATGCGGCAGTCCTGTGGGCGAAAATTCCTTGTTGATGCTACGGGTCAGAGGAGAATGGGCCGACTGATTCAAGCTGATAGAAGAGCAACTTTGACTGAAATAACCACTCGTTACAACCGAGGTATGCAGCAAAGCATTAGTGAAGCCACAACACGCACAGCCTTGAGACAGATGGGCTACAACAGCAGAAGACCCCACCGGCTACCACTCATCTCCACTACAAATAGGAAAAAGAGGCTACAAGTTGCACGAGCTCAACAAAATTGGACAGTTGAAGACTGGAAAAATGTTGCCTGGTCTGATGAGTCTCGATTTCTGTTTAAATATTCAGATGGAGTAAGAATTGGGCATAAACCGAATGAGAACATGGATCCATCATGCCTTGTTACCACTGTGCAGGCTGGTGGTGGTGGTGTAATGGTGTGAGGGATGTTTTCTTGCCACACTTTAGGCCCCTTAGTGCCAATTGGGCATCGTTTAAATGCCACGGCCTACCTGAACATTGTTTCTAACCATGTCCATCCCTTTATGACCAACATGTACCCATCCTCTGATGGCTACTTCCAGCAGGATAATGCACCATGTCACAAAGCTCGAATCATTTCAAATTGGTTTCTTGAACATGACAATGAGTTCACTGTACTAACAGTGCCCCCACAGTCACCAGATCTCAACCCAATAGAGCATTTTTTTTTTATGTCACTGAATTTCAAGAATTGACTTGACCCTTCAAAAATCTCATACAGCGATAAATCCAGAGCATGGTTTGCCAGGTAAAAATTAACTGCAAGATGTCATAGTTAACTAATTTATCTGTATGACATTAAAAACAATGATAGCTATAAACCTACAGTAAATAATTTTACTGGCTTCAAATGAATTTGTAAATAACATCAAATAATACATTACTGAGCATGTAGTAAAAAACATGCATCAAGTTACTTTGCAAGTGATACAGAAACAAAAATAATGTTTTGTCACTTTAGAAAGTGATAAATTACCAGCTAACTACTGATTTGACTGAAATATAAATTAGTATGTAAATATCTGATAAAGTCTGCACAGTTTAAATTCTATTGTTTTGTTTTATTTAGCTTTTGACAAAAATCAGAATTTGAATGTGTGTATGGTAACATAGGTAACAAGGAGCAATGAACTTTTTGCTGAAGTCTGAAAGCGCAGCATGAGCACCTCCTCAATTGCACGAAACACTTCCTCTAGACAGCAGTAGCAGGGCAAGTACCTGTTTGAGAACACAATGATCAGCGTTTTAATATGTAAGTATGCTGATAAAATTGAATTGCAACACTATGATTACTTCATAAAGACCTGCACTGTAAAATAGATTCATATAGTTGTTATGGTAAGAAGTTATTTTTACTTGATCTAACCTGAGTTTTGTTTCTGTAATCTAGTCTGGCTGATTCAGTCAAATGAAATGCAGTGCATGAAGTGCATTGTTTACAGTGTATATATTATGATATTAATATTGTCTAATAGATTAGAGTAGATGTTAATGTTCAAATATATGTATCGTTTGTCATCATATTTAGATTAAACGTTGCTATGTTTTTTGTTGTATTTTTTCATGTTTAGGTTTCACTGTTGTATCAGAGATTCTTACTGAAGGAGCATCAGTGAAAGTTCATCCAGGAGGAAACACAACACTTCCCTGTAGCATTAAAAATGATAAAGAGATTACCTGGATCATTACAAATGGAAACCAAACATTTGTCAGAATTCTGAGACTAGAATATGGTTATGGTCCAGATCCTAAACCAGAGCCCTCCAATATTCACCCCAGTTACGCAGGTCGTATAAGAGCTCTCAGTTCATCCACAAACACTCACGCTCTGCTTCTGATGAACATCACTGACACTGATCTCATGCTCTACTGCTGCACTGACTATAACATTGAGCAAACTCACTGCACAAAACTGGACTATGAAGGTAGGTTTTGTTTCAATTTTCTACTATTAAGTACATTCCATTTAATTAATTGCAATTACATTTTTATTTTTGACCTAAAACAAGAGGAAAGAATGTGACCACTGATTTATATTGCTTCCTGTGAATCAAAACGAATACTAAAGTAGAAATCTGTATTTTTCTGTGTTGTTGTGTAGAAGTGAGCACTGAAGATGTGGATGTCAGTCATGATCCAGTGATCATCAGTGTCGTCCCGTGGCTGCCTGTCATCTGCTTGCTTCTGCTGCTCTTACTGGTGTCAAGTGTCTATGTGTGTTGGAGAGGAACAGGACTGTGGAAAGGTAGATTTTACTTAAGCATTTCTACCACGGATTTGTTCAGTAATATGTTTTGGTGTAATTGTTTTCTTATTTCAAGGTTGTGGAAGAACTAATAACCTGAACCAGGACTGGATTCATATTGTTCAGGTCAGAATCTCTCATTAAATATAGTTTGTTTGTTGGTCATCTGTAATTACCGGATAAAACTATCACATTCTCTTTTTTTCTTGCTTTCTAGGGTAAAATTGGACAAAGTGATTGGACACTGGCTGAAGTTTTGTATACACCAATACCTTAATTCATTATCACAAAATAATTTTATAAACTAAACTTTAGCTTTTGTCTTTAATACAAATTAAGCATCAGCAAGACATCTCATGCATTTTAAACCGAGACACTCTATTTATAGAAATTCTTCTAATAAAGTGACAATCAGAACTGAAATAGAGATTTAAGAAGCTTTTTTGGATGCATTTTCTGGTGGGGATCTGAAGCAATGACTTTATTTGTTAGACATATATTCTGTTCAGTGGCCTTAATCACGTCCTGTTTTTCACTGCTATCAGTAATCAAATATATTGCTTTAGCACAATGAGCCACTAATGTGTGAAATGTGCTGTGGTATCTGACCAGAGCAGGTCCAGAGAGACCGTGATATTTTTTCAGAGAACAATGGATGGAAATATGGTCACACCACTCAGAATGTAGATGAGGTTTATATCTGCTGGGTAATCTTTGATACATTGCGATAAATTGATGTTTGTTTAAAAGGGCAGTAGTGTGGACTACATTACGTGAACATTTGACTAATGTCAATTGAAAAAATTGTCCGTTTTTTCCAGTGATAAAGGTCTTGTTAACACCTGCAAGTAACGCTTGCTATCTGATACACCACCACTGCCACTGGCAGGTATCTGTTCCTGTTTTATTCATGAACTTAAACAAGACTTTTTCTGTCATTTTGCTTGAATATATCTTGATTGATGAATCTTTAGATATTTGTACTGGGGGAAAAGTCACTTTTTTCTTTCTTTCTTTCTTTCTTTTCTTTCATTCTCGGGGCCCATGACTAAGAGGGGGCCCAGAGAAGCCCCCAATAAAATTGTGGTGCTAAAAAAAAATATTTGATAGTAAAAATTATTAACTTTAAATTATTCTATTTGCTGTTTCCTGGTGTCAAAAAAATGTATTTTTTTTAGGAAACACAAACGTCCGTGGCCCCTCTCCCCCTCTCGATTATCAAAAATGGTTCAGTCCGCGCAAATAGTATCCAGTAACCAAGGCAACACAAACAGCTTGACTACACTTATAGCGCCGGCAGATTCAACTTGACAGAGGATGTGAAAATGCCTCAAAAATCTGGAAGTCAAAAACGGAAAGAGAAAAAAAATAAGAGAAGTAAAAGAGGCAAAGGATCGACAGTATGTTACCCAATATTTCACAAGAAAAGGTGGGTTTGTAAGTAACTGTTAGGCCTAAATTGTTAGTGGACCGGCCGTGACAATGATCGTAGGATACGGCACTTGTATGTGCGTACGCACGCTTTGTACATGAGGCCCTAGGTCTCTACGATAGCATTTTTCGATAAGTTAGCACGTTTCGATAGAGCAGGGTGCAGTGGGTGCACGGCTTTGCCTCACATGTAGCCGGTGTCGGCATCTTTGTACGAGGCGGCGCCCACTTTCAGCACGCTGCTGCGGTCCACAGTGTTGCACCTGTCTTGCAAGCAATCTAACTTCATGAACTCTGATAAAAATCGTCTGCCAGCTACTGTACAAACTACTATCAGCTGTTTGTGAGGTTTCAGTGCATCTCTTGAATATGATGTGGAGTTGTATTACTACTTGAGAGGTCTACAATGTCTCAAGAAAGGCTTGCTATGCTTTCCACTGAGAGCGAGTTGGCTAGAGAGCTCGACTTCAAAGATTTGACTAATGATTTTGCAGCTGAAAAGGTCAGACGTTGGACATTTTTGTTTAGAAATGTTGAGCAAGTACAAGAGATTTGAAATGATGTGGAAAGAGTAACTCAGACTCATCTATGTTATACCTTGGCCATTCTTTGGTATAGTATATTATGCAAGTTCTGCTTAAATTATTATACATTTTATTTGGCCATTTTGTTTTATGGTGGTGTTTTCTTGCTGATATTTTTTTTCTACCACAGATTGTAATTCTTGTTTTTTGTATTGAATTATTTAGAAGTTTCAGTATCAGTGTTGAAGCAAATAAATATAAATACATTTCATTGTATTACGAGTGCTCAGTGTTTCCTTTACATTTCAACTGTCATGTTAAAAATATTAGGTTAGATTAGATTAACTTTATTGTCATTGCCAGTGTACAGTACAAATATGTACAGTACATTCATACAAATTTAAATATTTGTGAATACACTATATGACACATTTACAACTATGCACAGTATATAGATTATACAGTACTGAAGTAGTGCAGTAGTGTAGTATTACAGAGGACAAATTACGGGTGTGAACATGGGATGGAGTTCAATTGTCTGATTGACTTAAATATATGAGAATGATAGTCAAAATATCATAAAAGCGCATGATTTTATGTAATTTAATATGAAAAAACTCTCAGCTGTGTTGGGGGCCCTGTCAAGATTCTTTTCATGGGGCCCAAAATCCTTAGCAGCGCCCCTGCCTGCCAGTGTGTTCAGAAATATCTTATTTCAAAGGGAAATTTTGTTTTAATACCCCAATGACAGATATTTATTCTTGATTTTAGTGTAAATTTGAATGCATCAATAAAACTTAATATCTTTTTTTTTTTTTTTTTTTTTTTTAAGGGTTAGGGTTATGACTTGTAGAAACAAGGGCTAGGTAAGGTTTGGTCTTTAAGTGGTACATGTGAGTATTGTTGTAAAAGCACCACTAGAATGGTATAGAACACAATACTAAATATGTGAACACTTTATAAGCATTTTATAATTATAAGCACTCAATAAATTTTTCTGCCCACAAATTACCATAAAAAATTGTATAATTGTAAATCATACGGAGAACCTGTAACGTGCGATTAGCATCTGATATGACCGCTGTACTAATTTTTTTTTTTTACAGAGAAACGTGCTATTTATTTTTTGAACGTCTTGGTTGTGTACTGTTACTTTATTCATGTTTATATCTGTTTATGGCTTTGTCTGTTTATGAATCCCATAACATGCGTCAATTGTTTAGTTGCTAGGCAAATAAACCATGAAATAAACAAGGGTTGCTACTTTATTTGGTTGATAAACTGCAGTACCTGCTTTGTGCATTAGACGCTGTTCTCCACTAGATGGCGCACATGTAACACAATGTAGTTAGTAGGGAGAAGAATATTGTACCCACTATTGATTTTTCCATTCAGTTACAGGTTGGCTAAATCTTTGAAACCTCAACAACAACAAAAAAGTCTTAAAAAAACATTATAGTATATTTATAGTATTCCATACAAGAGAGAAAGACATAGATTCAGATTGACAAGAGGGTGAGAAATTATGACAGAATGAGCTATATTTTTAATGATTCATCTTAACTATGATTAAATACAGTCCAAACTGTTGCAAAGAAATGCCTCGATATTTGTGTAAAAAAAATACATAACAGAAAAAAAAATATGTTAAATAAAAATCAACCTCTGGGATATAAAAAGTGCCTGAATTTGAAGAGACATCTAACTGTTTTGCTTTCAATATTTAATGTGGATTATGGTGATTATTTTAGTAATTAAACTGAGAAGTCAAACATACAGTAAATGTGGAAATTACACACAAGAAAAATGACTTTATCATTGTCAGCATTCAAGTTCATACTGTACTATGTACTAATGCAAAGTAACATTTGATTATGGATGAAATATACATAATCAGTAGTGTTACCTGCAAACAGCCACAAAGAAAAAAATTAAAGATGCTAAAGAGAAAAGCTGTCTTCATGTCTGAGGAAGAACTTCTTGCACACATTCAGAAAAATCAACCACAAACAAAACCAGTAAATGCTGATCACAGTTTATTTGGAGTTTCAGATCGCAGATGTACATTTGAAAAATAAAATTCCAGGTTTGTTCTCATACAAATCAGTATAAAATTCACTTGAGTCAGTCTTCTTGACACGGGAGTGCATTAGTAAGTCCATTATCAGTGCGTTAAATAGGCCTACATGAAATATATTTCAGTGTGAAATATAATGTATGCTAATATTTAATTTAAACCACATTTGTTCTGAAACAGGTTCATTGTAATTTAGTTTCTGAATAAATTAAGAACCATCACTGTCAAATTGGCCTGTGTATATTTGACAACATAATATTTAAAATATTTAGTTTAATCATGCAAAATGACAAACATTTTCTAAATACAACCACGTCTTACTTTTGGGCGCTGAGGATTGGGCGCTGCCAGATGCTTGTGAAGATCCTCCCACATTAGTTTGGTCTCTAAAGAATGACAAACAAAAAAATTGAACACAGGTAAACTATTGCAAATACATCAGTGTGAACACTTTATCACCATACTTATTGGGTTCAACTTACAAAAACTGCAAACCTTTATATACAAACAGTATAAAGCGCTTAACCTGTTATAGTCCAGATCACAGATGCAATAACAACAACTGCTAAACTTCTCGTGAGTATCCTTCGTGTCACTTTTGTCACAGTCGATCTTCAACTCTCACTTCTTGTGTCAGAGAGAATATATTCAAGACTCTTACCAAATAGTCAATATAGCGGTTTTAAAAATGCATGGGCTGCATCCTGTCCATTGCGACCGCATTTATTTTTATAGATGATCTCATCGTTGTTTCATCATCTGGCTTTCCATGTAGATAAGATTGGGAGGGATTTTATTAGTGATAGTACAGTAGGTTAAGTAAATGTCAAGTGCTAAATTAATATATGTAAATGTTGATGGAGGAATCTCTGCTTGATAGGGGGATATTATTGCATGATATTTAATTTCTAACCTTGCTGTCAGTCATTTCTAGTTCACCCAAAAAATTACCACATGATTTACTCAACCTCACAACCTAGGTGTATATGACATTCTTCCAGTAAATCATGGGATCATTTTCATTTTTGTGTGAACTATCCCTTTAACTGATATAGATTCAGTGATTTATTTTTAATATGCCAATAGGACCATTCAGCATATTAATATGGTGTGTTTTTTTATTTAGTAATTCAAATATATTGTAGGCCTATTTTGTTAGTTTTATAGTTTTCAAATGAATAAACAAAAGCAAAGAAGAGTTTTTTACTGACAGATTGGAACACATCCGCTCAGTGCTGATCCTAGACTTTTGGGAGCCCTACGCAAAACTGTTAGAAAGAATGGTATGAAAATGTCTAGGGATGATGAGTTCAGAGTAATTAGGACTATCACTATCCTATGCTCAAAATGCATGCAGTTTTTTTTTTACCAAAAAGGAAAAAAGTGACATAATGTACATTTAATATTAGTTAATCATGCCTCTATTATTGCATTTCGTCTTAGGAGCCCTTTCTGAGCAATGACAGAAAATAAACTTCACATTAAACTGAATTCCGGGTGCATTTTCTAAAATTTTTGTAAGGCCATTTTTTTCTTATCTTATTAAATGCATGTGTCATCTTTTATGTCAAATTCTTAATTAAGATTTATAAACTTTTCAGTTTTTTAAATGTGTAAAAATAAATTCAAGTAGAATAATAAAAACAATAAGGTAGAATAAATTGCAAATTAAAATGAAATCATTATCAACAAAATACATACTTGCGCTACAAAATTAAAATAAATCTGCAGGTAGATAGTGACAAGTTGCCTTTGCCACAGAATCAATCCTTCAGTGAATCTGTTCAAACGGCTGATTGATGAAGCAATTAATAGAACAATTAATGATTCAGGAATGAAGCGACTGTCTTAAAGGAAGAGTTCTCTGTTAATTTACTCACCCTCAGACCATCCAAAACTTAGATGACTTTTTTTTTTCTTGAGTAGAACAGGAAAGAAGAATTTTAGCTGAAACCGTGGGCCTTGGTGATTTATAAAATGCAAGTCAGCAACTGCCTGTTTCTGAGAATGACAAAAACCATATCCAGGAACACAAAATTAATACCTGTGGCTCCTTATGAGATAGTGAAGTCTTATGAAGTGGAACAAGTGGTCTGTGCATGAAACTGAACATTATTTACAACATTATTACCATGTAATCTTTAGCCTATGACCATCTTCTTATTATTCTCCTGAAGAAGGAAGGCACCTACATCTTGGATGGCCTGAGAGTGAGTAGGGAAGAGTGGGTCATTTTTGTCATTGAAACAAAAGTTTTATCATAGTTTTTGTGACAATGACATAAATTATAAACCAAGTATGAAAAATTATTTTTATCCATGTGATTAAATTTTGAACACAAATTTAATTTGTACAAAGGGGTTGGTAAAATGGCCCCATTTTGACAAAGCAATTTGTTTTATACATTTACAGCAATATTAGTGTACAGGCAGTGTTATCTTAAAATGAAAAAGAACATAATCAATACTTATGAATTACTAAATTATAATAGTCTATTTGAAAAATATTGTTAGCTGATAACCTGAGGTTATTTTTAAATATAAAGTCCAAACATTTTTATTCAACCACCTAGTTAGAATAAAAAGGATTTAACAATACGGTTAATTTCTGAACATGTTTTGATTGTTTGAATATTAAGATTTACAAGATCTACAAGCCATACTTTTACAAATAACTGGATCAGCATTTCAGAAATAGTTTGCAATGAATATTTGAATGTTTAACTATTAAAACAAAAGTCTACATTTATATTGCTTAACTCACATGTTTGACGTATCATATTTTTTCCTGTCCATTGCTATGATCATCACTATGTCGATTACTGCAATTTTGAGAGGGATTCCGGCATTTATGCGTGAATCACTTCTGAAACTTTGGTAGCATATATGTTGGCATCGGTCCTCTTAACAGCAGGAAAATCTTAATATTCATTCAAATTTGTTTTTGAATGTCTTTTTTGGGGGGTATATTATTCCTTTGTTAATTTTTATTTCTGTTTATCAATTTCTAGCCAACTACTCTCGGGTTGACATAATTTTGTTGATAAAATGCATTACAAGCTACGCTGTGCATTCGGTGCTATTCTCCACTAGATGGAGACCTACTATAGATGAAATGCAACATAGTTAGAAGGCAGAGGATTATACATAATATTAATTATTTTCATTCAGTTACCAGTGAATTAAATCTTTGAAGCCTCAAAAAGAACAACGTTATAATGTAACATTATGTTATAATTATAAAAGATATACACAAGAGATAGTCATATGGATTGGAAATGACAGAATTTCTTTTTGTGTGAACTAATTCTTTAATGATTCAGCGTAAATACTGTACAGTCCAAACTGTTACAGAGAAAAGGTTGGATGTGTGAGGGAAAGTAAGCAGCCCGAAGGGTTATTTTTCAAAAATTGCATTTTATTTTGAAAGCAGACAAAACAAACAGCTTTTATTAATATTCTTTTATAATTGTATTAAAACTTTTAATATATATTTTCTTTTTATAGATGGATGAATTGATATAAAAGATAAAAGAAAGATCTGCAGCAGCTTCTCGGCTTTCATTGGCTCAGTCCATTATCTCCTCCAGATCTGGGGGAAAGAAGATCATGGTATGATTTTTTTCATCAGTGCATAAGCATCAAATTAAGATGTTATATTAATGCTAGTGTTGTACCTTTCAGACGGTCTTTAATCCAGCGCGCTTTTGGATCAGAGCAGTACTTTTCCTTCTCTGTGTAAAATCTGCAGGATAGATTAAAGAAAATGAACACAATATCATGCATATTATTAATGTCTGTGAAATAACACAGTCGAGAGAGCTTACATTATCGCATCCACACATGGACTCAGAGCATTCTGATGCTTGTATCCAATCAGGGTAGTTGTAGCAGGTATTCTTGCTCTCGACACCTCCTTACAACAGCTCACTCCAACACGAGTGGGACGACGATCTGAAAGAGAGACCGAGATTGAAATCTTATATTGTCTGCATACTGTATATGTGTGAAAACGAGATGATTGTGATTGTGATAAGGGCTTCATCAAAGAAAACAAAACTGTGGCACCTATATATATATATATATATATATATATATATATATATATATATATATATATATATACAGTAAAAAGGATTAAAAGGATCATCCACATAAAAAAACTGAAATTCTGTCATCAATTACTCTTTCTTCTGCTGAACACAAATTAAGATATTTAAAAAAATGTTGGTAACCAAACAGTTTTGGCTCTCATTGAATTGTACTATATTTTTGGTCCATACAATGGAAGTCAATGGGAACCGAAGCTGTTTCGTGACATTCTTTAATTCTTCGAAATTTCTTCTTTTGTCTTCCACAGATGAAATAAAGTCATACAAGTTAGTAATGACATGAGGATGAGTAAACGGTACCCAAATTTACATTGTAGATTAAGCCTTTAAACATCAATACTAGCCTAAAAAATGTTGGTTTGAATTAAATGAAAGTGTAAATTGGAAAAAAAAGTTAATTAAAAATCAAAGGAATCCATTATAATAATAACAAAAGGCATTATAAAAATAAAAATCCAGTAATAACAAATCCTAAAACTTACAGTTGACTTGCTGCGCGGTAACACACACAATAACCATCATCATCAGAGCTAATTTCCAGCAAAGCTGCATGATGTTGTAAAATATTTCGATGACCAGACGAGGAAGATGTTGCAGTCTAGATTTGAAGATGCTACCTAGACTCAGGTCTTTATATATGTTAATTATGAAGACAGGATATTCACTTCCTTTACATCTCTAACCAGTAAGAGTAGCCTGCAGACCCCATGTGACAAAAGTAAAATTCATGATCACAGCAGTATGAGATCCTAATGACGGATCATGATCCTAAAATTTCTCATCATCAGCAGTACATGAAGAGACAGTGACATTGACGTTGGTATTGAAATATTGAGTGCTGCATGTTAAGTTACTTACAGTTGCCTAGTGCACCAGTGAAACATCCCATGAGTGCGATCAGAACAGCAACGCTGATTAATCTAGAAGTCCATGCCATAGCTCTTGGTGTCCAAATCAAATCAAAGGTACTTTCGGTGATGGTCAGTTAGCCAGTGTTGATTATGTAGGTGAGTTATCATGCGGAGGTCTTTTAAGTGATGTATAGTAGCACTCAGAAGGAAATAATGCGTCACAAACTTACCACCACCCTTCTGAAATCATTGCCTCAAGTGATCATCGAAGCATTCACACCTCTCACCCACAATTTTACCCATCAACATAATTTATGAGAAATGATATCCCCCCTCAGAAAGAAAATGCTAAACAGGCAACAATTCATGAAATGAGTTAAGTGGTTAAATGAGTTTAAGGGTTAATAACTTTAACTGAAAACGTACGTCTTCATTTGAAGTGTTGAGTTACTGATTTGGATGTAATTTCATGTTCTTTATCTTAGAAAAACAAAATAAACCTTATATATTTAAATCATTTGAACTGGGTGTTTAACTATGAGCACATTTGTTTTTTGTGGATTGTTGTTGGATTTCAACCACATTTTCATTTCAGCGTTTCACACGTGTTGTGTTTTTACTCTCATTCTGTGTAAGAAGTTATGGTGGTAAAAATTAAACCAGTTTTGGAATGAATTGGCCATATATTAACATATAGTTAATATATAGCAGGAACTGTATGTATCCTAAATACACACAATTGTTTGTTTCTCATATTTGTTTTTCATATTTGAAGATTAAAAGTCAGAGTCAAGGATATTACAATAAAATATACATTTAAAAAAAAATCTGTAAAAAATGTGAAAACATACTGGTAAAATTAAATTTTATTGTCATTTTCTTTAACCCTAAAAGGCGACACTGCAATGCGTAATTCAACATCTTCGGGAAAACACCTGTTACAAATCAATACAGAAATATTTTTTTCATTTTAACAGTACATTAAACCCTATTTTACAGACTTTGAATGTATAAATAAAAGACATTTAAAAAAAGGATCATTTATAAATGAGGACATAAGTAAAAGTTTCCCCTCACCTTCATATAAGATAAATAATAATAATAATAATAAAAAAACCAATCTGTTCAATAAAAATTAACCCACGGGGCATAAAAGTGCCTGAAGCTGAAGGAACATTTAACTTTTGTGTTTAATGTCTTATATGGTTATGGATATTTTGGTATTAAGCTGATAAGTCAATTATACATTATTATATGGAAAAAAAATACTTTTTCGTCAGAACTCAAATTTAAACTGTACCAACTTACTTATGCTACAGTACATAACATTTGTTTATGGATGAAGTATACATGATGACTAGTACACATTACAATTAATAGTGCATAGCCAGAAACTAGTCATGAAGAAAAGATTAAAGATGCTAAAGAGAAAAGATGTCTTCATGTCTGAGGAAGGACTTCTTGCACACATTCAGAACCACATAATGGGCACAACTGTGTACTCATAACATCAACCACAAAACAGAAACAGTAGATGCTGATCACAGTTTATTTGTAGTTTCAGACTGCAGCTGTTCATGTGCATCTTCAGACCTGTTCTTATACAAAGCAGTCTAAAATGACTTGTGTCACCCTTCTTGTTTCATGAGTAAATGACACAAGTTCATAACCATTGAATGAAATCTATTTCAATGTGTGTTATTCTAAAACAGTTTTACTGTAATTCAGTTTCCGAATAAATTAAGAACTGTCTCTGTCAAATTGCCCTACATGTATTTTACATCATATATTATTTTAAATATTAAATGTTATATATTAAAAAAAGTAAAAATAGAACAGCATATAAATGTGTTCTCATTATGAGTGTTTTTTTTTTTTTTGATGTTCATGATTGGTGAACTGTCATTTGCTTGTGTAGATCCTCCCACTCCAGTTTGGTCACTAATAGATGATGCTGGTGGTGTGGAAGTCAGGACGGGTGTTTGTTTCTTTGAGTTCTGCTAAAAAAACAAAAAACAAAACAACAATCTTGAATACAAGAATACTATACTTAAAGGGATACTCTACCCCAAAATTAAAATTTTCTCATTAATCACTTACCCCCATGTCGTTCCAAACCCATAAAAGCTTTGTTTGTCTTCTGAACACAATTTAAGATATTTTGAATGAAAACTGCAAGGCTTGTCACTGTCCAGTAGACTGCTAAGTAAGTTACACTGTCAAACTTGTTACTTGGCAGTCTATTGGACAGTCACAAGCCTTGCAGTTTTCATTCAAAATATCTTAAATTGTGTTCAGAAGACAAACAAAGCTTTTATGGGTTTGGAACGACATGGGGATGAGTGATTAATGACAAAATGTTCATTTTGGGGTGGAGTATTCCTTTAATGCTTCACAATATGTTTTATATGTTTTATGCTGGTACTAATACTGTGATGTCACACCATACCTTTTAGATTCAGCTAACTGCTCAACTTTCTTCTTCACCCATCGTTGTCTAGGATCACAGCAGAACTCTCCCAGTTCAGTCTTAAATCTGTCAAAAAGAACTGAAACTTTGAAAACGCATAAATATAACATCAAAAGCGGTTGATCTCTAATCATGTCAAGTTTTCTTTAGAAAGGGGCTATGCTTCTTACATGATGGCCTTCACACATGGAACACTTTCATTTTGCCTCCTGAAACTGCTGATGGGTTCGGTGACCTTTGCTGTGGAGACTCGAGTACAGCATGATTTCACTTTATCTTGCGCTAAGATAGAAGAACCAACTAAGCCTCAATATTCTGCATCTTCCATCAGATAGAATAATGTATGAACAGTTAAAACACTTTACCTGTTATAATCTAGATCACATATGCAATAACAACAACTGCTAAACTTCTCGTGAGGATCCTTCGTGTCACTTTTGTCACAGTCGATCTTCAACTCTCACTTCTTGTGTCAGAGAGAATATATTCAAGACACTTACTAATTCGACTTAAATAGTCAATATAACTTAAATTGAATTGGCTACATCCTGTCCATTAAGGCCATTTATTTTTGTGAATGAATTCACAATTTTCATCATGTAAACGTCATGTGCTAAATTATTATGTGTAAATGTAGATGGGGAAATCTCTGTTTGAAAACCTTCTTGCATGATATTTAATTCTAACGTCATTTAATTGATATAAATTCAGTGCGTGCTGACAAAAAGTGTTTTATTTTTAATATGCCAATAGGACAAGTCAGTCTATCAATAGTTTTTTTTTGTGTTTTTTTGTTTTGTTTTTTATTCAGTAATTCAGAAATATCTCGTAAAGTTGAGTTGTCAAATGAAGCAACATAGGAAGGAAGAGCTAACTTGGTACTGTTAAGAGGTTTGTTGGGGAGTTTTATTTGCTGGTGTGATTGCATGGGTCAAGTTTTTCAGTTTCAGAATATTGTCACACTCATATGCTCCACACTGTCAGATTCTTCTGAACTGCAACACACTTTTTTCAGTTTCTCATTATGACGGCATCATTTACGAACAGATTAGAATACATTGACAACTGCAAGTCTATTATATTTTGAAAATGGATATATAAAAACTAAATTCATATATTAAAATATATAATAAAATGGGTGAAATGTAGACAGAACAAAAAGTAGTTCACCCAAAAAAGATGGTCATTATTTACACACACACACACACACACACACACACGCACACACACACGCACGCACGCACACACACACACACACACACACACACAAAAGATAAAAAGAAAAGTCTCAGTATCTTTTTTCATCGTCCCTTGCATTCCACATATTAGCACACCAGGGTGTCTACGAACATGACATTGTCCAGTCATGACTTCCTGTTTCATAGGAGTATGAATATGAGTAAATACCAAGTCAAATTTCAATTATCATCCACCACAACAGAATATAGTTCTGATGTGTGGAACAAGATTGTTGAGCTTCACTAAATAGAAAGTGGCTGTAAGAAAATAGTTAAAGCATTGAAAATACCCATTTGTTGATGTGTGTTTGTATCATCGTAATGCATGATAAGAAGGAGAGTTTGAGTGGCCAAAGACCTTCTAAGGATCACATCTGGAGAACTGCAGATATAAGTTGAGTCTTGGAGTCAAAACGCCTCAACCTATCAATCAATAAAAATCCTCTCATCAGCATCACCACATGTTGTTAAGGAGGGTTTAGAGAGAAAATAATCCTCTGCCCTCATCCAAAAACAAACTCTGGAACTTCAGATGAAGTTTTTGGCACACACAAGATAGGGTTAGGGAAAACACAAGGTAAAAAAAAAGTACCCCATGCCTACAGTTAAATAATATTACTGAATTATTAATGGTTTGTGCATTTCTCTGCCGTTGGTCCTGGACATCTTGTTCAGGTGTATCATGGATTCTATCAACCAACAGATAAAAAAAATCTAAACCTGACTGACTCTTATAATAAACATAGGTTGGATCCTCCATCAGGACAATGAACCAAAAACTAACATCGAAATCAACACAAACATGGGTTAGGCTCTCTCCAACCTCATTAGGCATTATACGAGAAGACTCAAAGCTGTTATCTTAGAAAAAGAAGGTTAAAAATAGTATTCAGTTAAAATTTTCAATAACTGTGTCCACCATGAGGTGGAGAAACACATTTATTTCATAATAAGATCACCCTACTTCAACTGAAAGGTTCGATTTTTCTTGAATGGAAGATGAAAAGAATAAATATTTATTTTCACAGCCTTTGTTTATATTAAATGTTTTATTAAATAAATAATTTCTAACATGGTCCTGAAGGCTGACAAGTCTGACATCAGTAGTCACAGCTTTATTTTAAACATTTCGTAAATGTAAGTTCTCAGACATGTCTGACAGTCATTAATCTGGAGGAAGGTGATGCACAGTTCCCATCATTAGAGTGTTGCAGAGAAACGGAACGGATGACACTTGCTGTTTCATCAGACAGCAGGGTGTGAGTCTCTGTTCATCTCATCTCTACTGCGACCTCTGGGTTAAATCTGTGCCAGAATACTTGTGAAACGCACGCTACCTTTTGTAAGAGGTAGCTAACCTCTCCTCATTGCTGTATGCCTCAGGCCTTTAATCAAAGGTCAAGACCGTCTCAGTAGACAATCAGAATTAAACTAACTTAAATTCTGTTAACTGGTATTAAAAAAAAATCAAATTCCACAATACTTTTTATAGTTGAAAACTGATATTTAGTAAAGTGTTTATTAAAGTTTCTCATTGTTTATATACATACTGGATCCGATAAACTTTTTTAAGCACTGTTAGAAAGGTAACTGATGTTTGTCATTAGAAAAAAAGAGAAATAATATTACATGAGTGATAATAGGAAAATAAATATATGCTCTGTTAAATTAGAAACAAAATAAATATATTAAACAAAAACATACACGTCTGCAAATGTGTAATACATTCAGTTCTAAAAAGACATTAAATATTTATAAATTAAGCCTTATAAATAAAACATCAATATTTGAAAAATAAATAATAAGACAAAGGGATAACCATACTTTCGACTGCGTAAGAGCTAAGTGTGAAAGCAGATTGTTTCCTTTGTGCAATGTTTTCAGCATATTAGCGTAGAAGAGACATAGAGCAGGATTGTGTAACAGGGATGGAAAAGGATTCTTGCTGGCACGGCTGGTGAAGACCAAGTTCTGGGTGAAGTTCACATATGTTAAGTCCCCAAGTGTGTATCTTAAGACTTAGTCTTATTCTCACATATTACACCATTCTGTTGAATTAGAACAGAAGAACAACAGGTTAGGAAGTGGCCCTTTTCTTGATATATATGCCAGTATACACAATGTGTTGGTATAAACCCTGCAGAGGTCGTCAGGTTTTATTCAGTTTAGTTGTTCTGTATTATTCACTCCACAGATTTTTTTCAAATTCTAACCTTTCGTAGACGTTTTCTCCTTCTATTGAGCCATGGAGCATTTGGATCAATGCAGTGTAACCCTTCACCTTTATCAATGAACCTGTATAGATGAAAAGAGAAAATGCATATTAGACTCCATATATAGACAAATTAAAATGCTCTTTAACAAAGAGAGTTCAAAGAAAGGTGATTTCTTTAAATGTTGCTCAACTGACTTACACTACTGCTGCAGGACATTTGTGTGTTGCAGGAAGAATGTAACAACTCGTTATTTTGTTCAATGGTTCTGTATTCTTAAGCATCTCCATTTTGCAGCAGGTTGGATTTTTAGGGTCATGAGAGATCACTGAAAGCAGACAGAAAAAAACATCCTTAAATAAAAGTTTTTCCCATTTTAGGTTGATTTCAGAAGCTCTCAATTCTTAATGGCCTTCAGTTATAATAAAAACACTCTTCAAATGTCCTTGAAAATGAAAAGTGTAAGACGGGAAAAAAGTGTATTTCCATTAAAAAATCTCTAAGAATCCTTAACATGATAAATTTACTTGAAGCAAAGTTGTATAGACTTGTTTCGAGTAGATTTTTTTCTTAACTTTTTGCTCAGGCATAATCCTTATTTCACAAGGTTAAAAAATATGTATTTTTTTATTTGATAAATTTTCTGTAAGTTTTGAGTGCAAATGTCAGTTGGTGTGCAGTAGTCGAAGGATACTCACCTCCTGATGTAAAAGCACACAGAAATATAACCAAAGAAAACAAACAGATCATTTGATGAGATGCCGAGGACAGATGCATGTTTGCTGAGGGATCCTGTGTGCTGTTAGTCTCCACAAACCGTTTGCTGCTTTTGGGTGGCTTTTTGCTTTTTATGTCCACAGAAAAAGGGAACTATTGTCTTTGTTCATGCTTCATATGAAAAATGTGAATGGAATATCTTGTGCCATGATTAATCATTCTGCAGCATTACGTTGTCATTGCGCTATTGAGGCTACTTCTTGAAGATGAATGTTTTACAGTTATCCAAGTTGTTGCTTCACAGAGAGATTAGCTAAATTATCTTATTGTTTGATATGACAAGTCAAGAATGACAGGAACTATTTGAGCGTATCTTCATGTTTAGGGTTTCTCTGAAATCTGTCATTGGACAATCTGGACATATGAAAGGATTGTCACTGGACATTCTAGAAATCACTGGACACGCTGTGAAAGGAGTGTAAAATACAGGACTGAATAATGGAACATGTGAAACTCTGTCACTGTTCTTTAATTTTGCAAAAATTATTTAATCATTGAGAATGAAGTAACCGTGCCACAAAAGATCAGTGCTGTCGACAAGTTTATTACACTAAATATATGATTAAACACAAATAACACATTTAAATTAAATAATTCATGCAGCTAGGATATAAGAAAGTGAAACCAGTAACAATTTAACTGCTAAGCAGCTTGTGCGAAAAACCACAGCATGTTTCCTTCGTGCAAAATGTTCAAATGGAAAAATGTGGTGCATGCAAAAATGTGGTGGGTAATATACTAAATCTTTCTTTTAGCCAACCAGAATATTAATCAATAATACATTTGGTTTTATGTCTTTGACTTTGTTTACTCAGAACTAGTAGTCTGTGATAGAAAGAGATATATCTGTGCTGAATTACCATTAAAAAAAAAAGTTCAGCGGAAGATGCAAATTTGCTGAAAATGTATTCACCCTCAGACAATTCAAGATGTAGATGAGTTTGTTTCTTCATCAGAACAGATTTTAAGAAATTTGGCATTACATCACTTGCTCGCCAATGGATCCTCTGCCGTGAATGGGTGCCGTCAGAATGAGAGTCCAAACAGCTGATGAAAACATCACAATAATCCACAGTTAATCCACACTCCAGTCCATCAAGGCAAGTAAAAAACTGTGTGTTTGTAAGAAACAAATCAATCATTAAGCTGTTTATACTCTCATTCTGATGGCACCCATTCACTGCACAGGATCCATTAGTCAGCCAGAGATTTTAAAGAATGGCTATAATTAAGTAATTAAAAATGTAAATCATAAAATAAAATGCAATAAATGTAGAATATTGAAGGTATTGGTGTAGTAAACACTGTTGTTCATAATAATGATTGTAATACAAAAATATTGCAAATAATTGAAAATTCATTTCAAATTGTGTAATGGACTTATGACTCTAAACCTTACAGTTACTGTGACAACTAACCCCAGTGTTCAGTATACATAATTGCCTTATTTGGACTTGACCATAAACGCTAGTTTATGAATGTAACTTCTCACACCCTCGTTCTCTTTTATACAAGGCAATATACCACTTATAAAATTAGCAATAAGTGCAATAAATTCCAGCCAAGAGGAGTTATTTTAGTGTGTGCTGGATAGTTATAGTCCAAGTAAGTTCGAGGCTTTAGTCACAGTTATGGCAGGAAATCCCCACAGTCACATGACAGCAGAGTCATAGATGGCTGTCTGTTTTTAGAGATTTCCTGTGCATCATTTTGGTAACATGACAGCTTCAACCCATTTCGAAACATGAGAGACTATTTTTAACCCCGTTGACTTGACTTGACAGATTAGCCGCAGTTCTAACATGCATTTTTTTTCTTGTGCGATTTTACCAACACAGAGGAGATAGAGGGAATTGTCCGTGGAACTTAAAAGTTCTGTCTGCTCAGTATCAGACTCATTCTCAAATTAACTTGACATTTTTTTTTAAATAACAATAATAATAATAATTCTGAATCACATTTATTGGCTTATAAAGTTGCACAAAGAATTAGCTGGGTTGTGAGGTGACGGTACATATTATGTACTCATAATATATCAATACACAATATACATTTTAGATTAAATTAAAAACTGTACAGTATATACCAAAATTACAAAATTACTCAACTATGATGAGATTCATTAAAAAGGGATTTAAAACTTTTTTTTTTACTTGGATCAATAAACTTAAGCAAATGTTACCGCACTGCCTTAAATTTTTAAATAAAGATAACAAATCACTTTCATTCATATTTAAATTGAACAACCAATCTGCTGTCAACACATCAACTGACAGTTGATTTTCCAAAAAATAAATAACTCTGGCATGGGATTGAGAAACATAATTAGTAGCATTTCAATTCCTCAGATCAATACCAAAGGGATTATTTTTAATTTCATACCTCAATATGAAAATAAGAAGGTTAAACACTGCATATTAACCCTGCACAAGTTTACATGCACTTCCCCCATAATGCAAGCTATTGGTCAAAATGAGAAACCAATATATTATATAATATATGTATATTTAAATACTCATAATTCATGCTCTGCATTTAACCCATCCAGCACACACACACACACACACACACGCACACACACTGTGAACACACACCCGGAGCAGTGGGCAGCCATTTATGCTGCGGTGCCCGGGGAGCAGTTGGGGGTTCAGTGCCTTGCTCAAGGGCACCTTAGTCATGGTATTGCCGGCCCGAAACTCAAACCCACAAACTTAGGGTTAGGAGTCAAACTCTAACCATTAGGCCACAACTTCCCCAATATGAGGCAAAAGCAATGACATTTAGTAAAAAAAATGAGTGTACTTTACTTCTGTATAATAAAATTTGACAGCACATGGAAGCACAAAGATCTGAACCGTCAGATTCTAAATTTCGAAGCGCAACATGACCAGACACAGAAGTGTTAACATCAGAAGGATCTTGAAAGTTTCCAAACTCTCCCCGATCATAATGCAATTTACTGGTTATAAAACAAGAAACAGAAAAAGGAAAGCAAAAGCACTTGTCAATTTGAAGGAAAATGTGTACATTACTGTATGGGAAAACGAGACGTGAAACAACATTTGTTTTCATGAGAACATGCATATTCCTAGTCATAACATGATAAACTTTAATGTGCGTTCTAAAAAGTGGTGAATGGCTCAAAAGTATGGTGACGCATTGCTGCCAAACAGATATTATTTTTTTCCATTCACTTATGTCGTAATAATGTTATGTAATTTTAACACCATCTTTTCTCTTTAAAATGACATCTTTTCTTGCAATAACGAGATGTTTTCTCATTAAAACAACATCTTGTTAAAACAATATCTTTTCTAGTAATAACGAGAAGTTCACATATGTTTAGTCACTGCAGAGGTCGTCATTTTTTATTCAGTTTAGTTGTTCTGTATTATTCACTCCACAGATTATTTCAAAAACGTAATCTGTAAATTCTAGCCTTTCGTAGACATTTTATCCTTCTAATGAGCCATGGAGCGATTGGATCAATGCAGTGTAACCCTTCATCTTTATCAATGAACCTGTATAGATGAAAGGAGAAAATTAACATTAGATTGCATACAGTATAGACGAATTAAAATGCTCTTTAACAAAGAGAGTTCAAAGAAAGTTGATTTCTTTAAATGTTGTTCAACTGACTTACACTACTGCTGCAGGACATTTGCGTGTTGCAGGAAGGATGTAACAACTTGTTATTTTGTTCAATGGTTCTGTATTCTTAAGCATCTCCATTCTGCAGCTAGTTGGATTTTTAGGGTCATGAGAGATCACTGCAAGCAGACAGAAAAAAACATCCATAAATACATTTTTTTCCCATTTTAGGTTGATTTCAAAAGCTCTCAATTCTTCATGGCCTTCAGTTATAATAAAAACACTCTTCAAATATCTTTGAAAATGAAAAGTGTAAGACTGCAAAAAAGTGTATTTCCATTAAAATGTGTAAGAATACTTAACATGATAAATTTACTTGAAGCAAAGTTGCATAGACTTGTTTTGAGTAGATTTTTTTCTTAACCCATCGACCATTTTTTTTACTCAATCATAATCCTAATTTCATGAGGGTTATGCTTAAAACCAAGCATTCCCCCATTATGATAAGAAAAATAGGTTGCACTTTATTTTACAGTACGTGTACTAACATCTACTTATAGTGTACTTACAGTGTATTTATCTAAGAAAGTTCTGGTAATACATGGTAACTACATGGGGTAGGGTTAGGTTTAGGGGTAGGTTCAGGGTTAGTACCTAGTTATTACATAGTTATTTTAATTGTTATAATAAGTACATAGTATGTACATGAGGAACAGGACTGTAAAATAAAGTGCTACCGAAAAATATATAGTTTTAATCTGAAAAATATAAATTATAATAAATATAAATCTGAAAAATATATTTTAATCAAAATTTTCGGTAAGTTTTGAGTGCAAATGTCAGTTTCTCGTTAAAACAATATATTTTCTCGTTATAACGAGATGTTTTCTCATTAAAACATCATCTTTTCTTGTAATAACGAGATGTTTTCTCATTAAAACATCATCTTTTCTCATAATAACGAGATGTTATGTTGTAAAAACAATATAATTATGGCGTTAAAACAACATTTTTTTTTTCGTTAAAACAACATTTTTAAAAATATTTTCAGCATTATGTTTTCCCGTTATTGTAGATATGGTACACTATGTGAACAATAAGCGATGGTCCTTGCTGTTGCCATAGTCTGATATAAACAAGGATCTGCACGCTGCTGAAATTATTTAAATACACTGTTTTAAATGTATTTTAATGTAATGTTTTTAATTTTAGCACCATGTTTATTATGTCATATACAGTATAGATCAGTGTCTCTAACGCAACACTGCAAATAATACATATCAAACTTTTTATCGTTCTCCATGAGTTCAGCTTAATACCACATGGGAAAACATTTATATTCCATATTTATATGGAAAATACTGTGGAACAGCTTGTATTTTGAGTCTTCAGGGTGACTCGAAACATTTGCATACATACAATTAGAAAATACGACTCTTTAAACCATACTTACTCTTCTTAGACAACATATAAAATTTTACACGTTAAGCCAATAAATACAAATATTTACCAAAGTTGTATTCTGAGAAAATTTCCAAACTTTGTGGAGAAGCTGTCCAAGATGGGTCAATTGTCTTCTATCTTCAATGGCCTTCACCAAAATGACAAGATCTCTCGATAAGTTGTTGAGAACATGATATTGCTATTGATTTGATTTAACACTTTTTGAACAAGTTGAGAGGACAAATAAAGTTAAGTCAACTTAAAAATTAGTTCAGACAGTGAAAACTTAAATTTTAAGTTGAACCAACAAATTCAGCAAGTTGAGTCAACACAAAAATGTTAAAATTATTTGAAACAACTAAACTGCTAAATAATTATTTAGTTAGTTATGTTTAGGTATAGGCTAGGGTTAAGGAATAAGGCATTAATATGTGCTTCATGAGTACTAATAAACAGCCAGTAAGCTAATAATAAGCATGCTAGTTAAAAGTGAATAGTGCGCCCTAATCTATATTAGTATTACCAAAAATACTAATAATGTAAATGTAATCTTTAGCAAATCTCAAAGAATATCTATTTTTCATACTTTATATGTAATAATTCCTAAAAAAAAGGTTTTTTTGTTTATTTTGAAAAAAAAAAAACATAGTAAAGGGTTTTAGTCATTCATTGGTGAATTTTAAATCTTGACATGAATAATTATTATATCTGCCAGAGTATTAATATCAGTGCCTCTCATTTTAAAAGGTTTTTGAAGGTTTTTGAAAGGGTTCCTGGATATCTTGTCAACCTGCTTCCTGGATCTCACCTCATACAAGTCCTGGGGGCAGGACACTGATATTGTCACGTGGATTTTTTTAAAAGTGATTTTAAATGTTTGTAAAGATTTGTAAAAATGAAACAAAAAGTCTCAGTGACCCTTGGGTTGATTTGCGTCATACTGTTTCTAAGGTTTCTCAAGTGTAGTATAGGTGATGCATGCAAAGATGGCAAAGCAAGACAAGAAACCACATCTCAGCATGTTACTCAAGTTAAGTCAAGATGAAATCATCTCACGTCACTGAAATTTTAGTCACTGAGGCAGATATTATTAACCCTACATGTGTATGGTATGTGCACTAACGTGGTTGTACATACAACATTTGAACTCATATATTTTACATTTTTGTTTTTACATTGCTGTGTCAATGAATTTACTAGTCAGAATCAAAAACTAGTAGTAGTAGTAGTAACTACTTACTATTATTAATAGTATAACAAGTTAAACTTCTATACAAGGGGTTCTTCGCTTTCATTAAGGCACTGTGTTTGTGTTTAACTAATCTCTGACTTGTAGCCAGCCTGTCTGTACTGTGCTGTGCTAACTTAGCAAAAATGTTTGTTTATTAGCGGTTAGCACTTAGCCAAACCACAGATGAGCGCTTATAACAGGAAAAAGGAAATAATCATGAACATGAAAAGTGTGAACTTGCAGACTGCATCAGATATGTCTCTTGAGAAATATTATATTCTACTATAGTCAATATGTATTTTTGGAGAGTCTTAAAGTTTTTTTTTTATATATATAGTTTTACTGATGATAAATGTATTGATTACTGAGTCTTAATGTACTGTTAGATACATGGTTTCAACTGAACTAACCAAAAGTTGAGCTCTCTTTATGGAAGATAAAAACATTTCTCCTAAATTTTGATATAAAAACAACTGATAGAGAAACACACATTTATGTAACTAGACATTGGAGTCGTTATCTTATAATGACTGAGATAGTTCCCTTGTGACAACTGTGTGAGAAATAACACCAGACCAATGAGTAATCAATATACAACATCAACTGTTTTGTAGGAGTAAAACTGAGTCATTGTTTGATTTACAAACATTTACCATGGTAACCTCAGTTTCCAAGTTATCAAAGTTATCAGTTACAAAAATAACAAGTTACCAATCACCAAAGTAAGTTACTACAGTACAACACTACTTTCAAAATCTTTATCATTCTATCTATTTATTTATTTATTTATTTATGTGTGTGAATCTAGTAAGTAATACACAGAAATATCACACTTTGTTACCTATGGTATGTGAATGAAAACTATGGCTACCATGGTAAATTTTTTAAGTGTGTTACCCGGAATAATATGAAACATAGTTACGTTTACGTTTCTTTCTTTCAGTATATATGAAACTATATCTGTTAACCTGGCCTTAACTAAGTGAAGTCAGAACATTTAAAACAACCAAAGTAATAATGATTCTGTTAATGTGAACATTTATTCTCTATGAAGACTGTATTTTAATTGAGACAAGAACATACAGTATTTCACACCCTGATTTGTTGTTTGAAGTACATTTTGAAGTCCCTGACTCTAATTTGTTTACTTACATAAATATTTATCATGCAAATAGTGCCCCCTAGTGATAGATTTTGCTTTCTTTCTCTTTGTAATTTTTTCTGTTGCATGCTGCCATCTGCTGAGTGTTCATGTCTGTATGAATGTTTTAAACACAATTTCTTATGCATTTCCTCACTTTTTTTTTTTTGGAGTTCTTAAGTAAATCAAGTTCAAATTCTTTATTTGTCCCCCAATGGGGCAATTCATTTGCAACAGGTAGTATAACAAATCACACACACAAAACAAATTACAAAAATTGCCTACCATGCAGGCATAATTAAAATAATAAAAACAATCAATAAATAGAAAATCACTAAGTTATCTGTGGTTCTTTATAGAATTGAGAAGCAGAATGGCTGCAGGCACAAAAGAGTGTTTATATCTGTTGGTTCCGAATTTTGGGAATTTTGGGAAAATACATTGCGTCAAAGCACTGAACAACATTCATTTGGAAAACAGTGTCTCAATAATGCAAAATGATAGTTAAAGGCAGTTCATCATTGAATTCAGTTATGTCATCTCTGTTCAGTTGAAATAGTGTCTGTTTTTATTTGCAATCAAGTCAATGATATCGCTGTAGATGAAGTGACCCCAACTAAGCAAGCCAGAGGCGACAGCGGCAAGGAACCGAAACTCCATCGGTGACAGAATGGAGAAAAAAACCTTGGGAGAAACCAGGCTCAGTTGGGGGGTCAGTTCTCCTCTGACCAGACGAAACCAGTAGTTCAATTCCAGACTGCAGCAAAGTCAGATTGTGTAGAAGAATCATCTGTTTCCTGTGGTCTTGTCCTGGTGGTCCTCTGAGACAAGGTCTTTACAGGGGATCTGTATCTGGGGCTCTTGTCCTGGTCTCCGCTGTCTTTCAGGCAGTAGAGGTCCTTTCTAGGTGCTGATCCACCATCTGGTCTGGATACATACTGGATCCGGGTGACTGCAGTGACCCTCTGATCTGGACACAGACTGGATCTGGTGGCCACGGTGACCTCGGAACAAGAGAGAAACAGACAAATATTAGCGTAGATGCCATTCTTCTAATGATGTAGAAAGTACGGTGTTATGTGAAGTGTTTCTGGTTCCGGTTTACCTAATTAATGCAGCCTAAAAATCCTATCCAAAACGGATTTGGATATTAAAAGCATATTAGTATGTTATGTGTATGCCAGGTTAAAGAGATGGGTCTTTAATCTAGATTTAAACTGCAAGAGTGTGTCTGCCTCCCGAACAATGTTAGGTAGGTTATTCCAGAGTTTAGGCGCCAAATAAGAAAAGGATCTGCCGCCAGCAGTTGATTTTGATATTCTAGGTATTATCAAATTGCCTGAGTTTTGAGAACGTAGCGGACGTAGAGGAGTATAATGTAAAAGGAGCTCATTCAAATACTGAGGTGCTAAACCATTCAGGGCTTTATAAGTAATAAGCAATATTTTAAATCTACGATGTTTGATAGGGAGCCAGTGCAGTGTGGACAGGACCGGGCTAATATGGTCATACTTCCTGGTTCTAGTAAGAACTCTTGCTGCTGCATTTTGGACTAGCTGTAGTTTGTTTACCAAGCGTGCAGAACAACCACCCAATAAAGCATTACAATAGTCTAACCTTGAAGTCATAAATGCATGGATTAACATTTCTGCATTTGACATTGAGAGCATAGGCCGTAATTTAGATATATTTTTGAGATGGAAAAATGCAGTTTTACAAATGCTAGAAACGTGGCTTTCTAAGGAAAGATTGCGATCAAGTAGCACACCTAGGTTCCTAACTGATGACGAAAAATTTACAGAGCAACCATCAAGTCTCAGACAGTGTTCTAGGTTATTACAAGCAGAGTTTTTAGGCCCTATGATTAACACCTCTGTTTTTTCTGAATTTAGCAGTAAGAAATTACTCGTCATCCAATTTTTTATATCGACTATGCATTCCATTCGTTTTTCAAATTGGTGTGTTTCACCGGGCTGCGAGGAAATATAGAGCTGCGTATCATCAGCATAACAGTGAAAGCTAACACCATGTTTCCTGATGATATCTCCCAAGGGTAACATATAAAGCGTGAAGAGTAGTGGCCCTAGTACTGAGCCTTGAGGTACTCCATACTGCACTTGTGATCGATATGATACATCTTCATTCACTGCTACGAACTGATGGCGGTCATATAAGTACGATTTAAACCATGCTAATGCACTTCCACTGATGCCAACAAAGTGTTCAAGTCTATGCAAAAGAATGTTGTGGTCAATTGTGTCAAACGCAGCACTAAGATCCAATAAAACTAATAGAGAGATACACCCACGATCAGATGATAAGAGCAGATCATTTGTAACTTTAAGGAGAGCAGTTTCAGTACTATGATACGGTCTAAATCCTGACTGGAAATCCTCACATATACCATTTTTCTCTAAGAAGGAATATAATTGTGAGGATACCACCTTTTTTAGTATCTTGGACAGAAAAGGGAGATTCGAGATTGGTCTATAATTAACAAGTTCTCTGGGGTCAAGTTGTGGCTTTTTTATGAGAGGCTTAATAACAGCCAGTTTGAAGGTTTTGGGGACATATCCTAATGACAATGAGGAATTAATAATAGTCAGAAGAGGACCTATGACTTCTGGAAGCACCTCTTTTAAGAGCTTAGATGGTATAGGGTCTAACATACATGTTGTTGGTTTAGATGATTTAACAAGTTTATACAATTCTTCCTCTCCTATAGTAGAGAATGAGTGGAACTGTTCCTCACGGGGTCTATAGTGCACTGTCTGATGTGATACTGTAGCTGACGGCTGAATGGTTGCAATTTTATCTCTAATAGTATCGATTTTAGAAGTAAAGTAGTTCATAAAGTCATTACTGTTGTGGTGTTGGGAAATGTCAACACTTGTTGAGGCTTTATTTTTCATTAATTTAGCCACTGTTTTGAATAAATACCTGGGGTTATGTTTGTTTTCTTCTAAAAGAGAAGAAAAGTAATCAGATCTAGCAGTTTTTAATGCTTTTCTATAGGATATGCTACTTTCCCGCCAAGCAATACGAAATACCTCTAGTTTTGTTTTCCTCCAGCTGCGCTCCATTTTTCGTGCTGCTCTCTTTAGGGTGCAAGTATGCTCATTATACCATGGTGTCAAACTGTTTTCCTTAACCTTCCTTAAGCGTAAAGGAGCAACTGTATTTAAAGTGCTAGAAAAAAGAGAGTCCATAGTTTCTGTTACATCATCAAGTTGTTCTGAGGTTTTGGATATGCTAAGGAATTCGGATACATTAGGAAGATAACTTAAAAAGCAGTCTTTTGTGGTAGAAGTGATGGTTCTTCGATACTTGTAACATGTAAAATGCCCCTCAGAAAGTCCCTGCTGGCGAGGTGGTACTTTTTCAAAGTTCCGGAACTTTCGGGGGTGGGACTTTGGCGCTAAACATTCTGATTGGTTGAGTTCACGCAGCATTGGTTGAGTTCAACCACCATTTATTCGGATCAACATTTTCAAAATATTACTGTTATTGTGTCATGAAATGTAATTTTAAAAGTATTTCAGGCAAGAATGTAGTTGTTTAAAACTCAAATCTGTGGTTTATTTATAAAGACAGCGCCTAATTAAAAAATGTGCCACATCTCGGATAGATCTTCTGATATGTGCCACTGGCTCTGATGTCTCTTCAGTGGTTAAACATAAAATATAATTCAGCTGCGGGGTAAATCTAACAGGTTTTCTTTGGTCTGTATTCAATTTATCTATATGTTAAAATGAAAATAAAAAGGCAAGTCTATATAATATTTCGTTTCATTGCAATGGCTGTATATAACATTACATATCCCTGAACTAAGTACATTTCTGCAGCTGTTATTATTTTTAAATGAAAAAGAAAGGAGGCAGTGGTATTTTATATCCTATTTCGTTTTATTGTAAATATACTGAGGGGAAAATAACAGTAGCCAAAGCGATCTGAGTTCACGCAGCATTGGTTGAGTTCAAACACCATTTATTCGGATCATTTTCAAATATTGCTGTTATTGTGTCATGAAATGTAATTTTAAAAGTATTTCAGGCGAGAATGTAGTTGTTTAAAACTCAAATCTATGGTTTATTTATAAAGATAGCGCCTATTTAAAAATGTGTTTCGCCGATCTTGTAGACGGTGCAAATGTTCCGGGTAATTTCGGTGTAAACAGGGCACTAGTTGCATCGCGTTCACACCCAGGATCACATGATGTTTTGAAAAGTCACATGACCAGTTAGGAAGTGATAAATGTCTGCTGGTTGCAAGGCAGATTCTCTTTGTGATGGGCTTCCTTTTCAGTATAGGTACTGTTGGTCATGGTAGAGCATGATTAATCACTGCCATTTGAATTTTAATATTTATTTTGTTTAATCAGGGTAATTTCTAGAAGTGTGTGTCTACTCTTCATGGAGGACACAGGCTTCTGTATGGAGTTTTAAAATGTGTGATCACCTCATTGTGACCTGAGCTGCTGGGCTGCATCGGTAAATGCCTTAATACAGTATGCACATTTGCCATTGAGTGTTTTATATCTGCATTGGAACATGTTTTAAAATACCTTTTCGGTCTGTAGCAACGGAATGTTCAGCGTTGTCTTCATATGTCAATGAGCTGTCAATGGACAGTTGAGCATTCTGAAAAGTAGGCCTATATTTTTTAGCTATGTTTGAGTTGACTATGCTGTTTAATGAGGCTGGCAACTAACATGATTGTTTATTTCCAAAAAGGGACCAGGCCAGCCACTGTTTTCTTGTGATTAATGTGCATTTTTTTATTGTTTTGTTGGTTTGTTTGTGTGATGGGTTTTTGCTTCTGGGCCTACCACCCATGTGCCCTACTTGTAGTAGCATTGTTCCTTAAACTTCTGGTGTTATCCATGCTGGTGGTTCTCTTCCCTAACTATGTCTTCTGCTTGGGCTATCCCTGTACAAGGCCGGATCAACACTGATGCTTTGCCCCTTCTTGCCAAGGGACCACATTGTTAGAGACATTGGTTCGGGGTGTCTTTATAACCATAACACTGTGTGAGATTTTTTTTTTTGTCGTGGTATCTGAAGATCTTGAGTGAGTGGTGCTTGCTGTGTTGCATGCTTCTTCTGGTGCTGGGTTGCTGTCTCCTGTTTCTTTTTGTCTCACCAGGGTCCACCTGAGCAGGGGTTTTGCATTGGCTGATCCGACCTTCCTAGACTGAGGAGAATCCACCAGTTGTATAGCAGTATTTAAGAGCCATTTTAATAACTTTTCCACACTTTTTTTATACTAAATTGTAATAAATTTGAAATACATTTATATACCTGCCTCTTGTCAACCGTCCCTTTGCGGGGAAAATATAGAGTTAGCTACACTATATTAAGGGAAGACTTGTGGGTCCTCCTGCCCATCATCAGGGGGTGGCGTAGTCAAACCGTAAAGATTTACTGCTTGACGGGCAGAGGTGTCAAGTAACGAAGTACAAATACTTCGTTACTGTACTTAAGTAGAAATTTGGGGTATCTATACTTTACTTGAGTAATTATTTTTCAGCCGACTTTTTACTTCTACTCCTTACATTTTCACGCAAGTATCTGTACTTTCTACTCCTTACATTTAAAAAAATAGCTTCGTTACTGCTATTTCATACCGGATTGTTATCGTTCAGAGAGAGAGAAAGAAAAAAACCCTATCCAGATAAATCGCGCCATCAAGATGGAGTGAATTTGATTGTGGTTGGATGAGAAGTATACACATATACCATTCCGACACCCTATTGGTCCATACGCGATCCATCACACCTGCACATGACACAAATCACATCACACTGCATAGACAGTTTTGGGTTCGTTTATCAAAAAATATATTTCTTAAAAGTAGGTTGGAACCAGTAGTATCCGATCGCCTCAGAGTCAGTCCGCTTAAATTTCAAATGAAACCGGCGTCAGTCCGGTCTCCTCCCGTCTTTCAGCGCGCTCTTCAATCCGCCGACCACGGTGGAGCAGCGCGAGCTCAAACAGAGAAAGAGGACACAAGGTGTGTGTTTACCGATAGATTGTTAGAATATCTGTATCTGTGAAGTTCTTTGTCATAAATACAGTTTACAAAAGGTCACGATCAGTCGGTTTCTCATCTAGTGTAAAGTTTTCGCTTGTCACCGCTAATCACGAAACAGCTGTTTCCTTACACTTATTTAAATATACTTCATTTAATCATACGTACATACACTACTGTGCAAAAGTCTTAGGCAGTATTTTCACTTAAAAGAATGGTGTTCGGCCAGTTATTTAGGGGGGAAGTCGTGGCCTAATGGTTAGAGAGTCGGACTCCCAATCAAAAGGTTGTGGGTTCTAGTCCCGGGCCGACAGGAATTGTGGGTGGGGGGAGTGCATGAACAGCTCTCTCTCCACCTTCAATACCACGACTTAGGTGCCCTTGAGCAAGGCATTGAACCCCCAACTGCTCCCCGGGCGCCGCAGCATAAATGGCTGCCCACTGCTCCGGGTGTGTGCTCACAGTGTGTGTGTGTGTGTTCACTGCTCTGTGTGTGTGCATTTCGGATGGGTTAAATGCAGAGCACAAATTCTGAGTATGGGTCACCATACTTGGCTGAATGTCACTTTCACTTCACTTCACTTTATATATTTTGCTGTAGAGTGTCACTGTCAGTATAAAATATCAGTTTACAATTCCAAACATTCATTTTGCCATCGTCAAACTGCTTGTGCATTCAAAATCGCACTAGACTATTATTAAAATTAATGGCAAACTACTGTCCTACTGACACATTGCAGCAAAAGATATAAATAACTGGCTTAAAACCCTTTTTTGGGGTGAAAACACTATTCTTTCTTTTCCATAAGACTTTTGCACAGTACTGTATTTTAAAAACGAGATTGTTGCTACTTTATAAAGAATGAGCATACAGTCATTCACAGAACTGATTTAAGACAGTGACAGACAGCACTCATCTTAACTAAATATCAGAGTGAGTGACAGAGATACAGTAGAAACATTATGTGTACTTTTGTATTAAATAATGACCCAGATTGTGAAATACATTTATTAGCCTTAGATTAAGGGAAGCACAACTTGGGAAATGAGAGCATCCAAGGTGAAAGCTATGGATTTATTTTAAATATTTGTAATGTTCTTTAATGTTATCCATAGTTTTTTTTGTAGTTCTTTTTTTTTTTTTTTAAGTATCGGTTCAGGCACGTTGAGGCGCCAGTACCATTTTAAAAGTATTGAAAAGGCACTGGACTCTATTTAAAAGTTATTATTTATTTCTCACTACTGGCTCATTTGCCAAATGGGTGCTTTCTCTTCGTCCTCCACAAATTAAGCTACTGTAGGTAGTTGGGTAGTGAGACGTTTTAATAAATTATCGTTTGCGATTAATGACGCAAATGACAATGTTGTGATATCTAGGCTATAGAGCATCACAGTCCCACCCACAGCTGGTGCCGGAACTAAAAATTCAATGCAATTTCTGCATTGACATTTGGGGTATAAGCCATTAAAACGTAACCATACATGGTAGACTTAAAACCAGCTATGGCTGTACTAAGCAACAGTATATGCTCATATAAACGTAAAAAGATCATGGGGGCACTAACCTTGTTTTGATCTAAATGCCTTTTATTCGCTATGTCTTGGCTAAGTACTTCATTACCCACAATCCTGAACAATCCCACAGTGATGCATCTGATTGGTGGAGCTCGTATAACCGTCTGGTTAAACCCCTCGAAGGTCCGTGAAGACTGAAGATCATTAATAAAAAAATTAAATAAAATAAAAACCTGTATTGCGTTTTTGCACGGTAGACTTATCAGTGCAATCATGATCTCCTTGGCTGCCATTGAGAGTTTTGCAGGGAGGTTGGTAACTTTAGTTAGCATTATCGTCCACTTTAGCTAGGCTACTGTAGCCTCCATATGACATGAGTCATATCAAGCATTTTATAATGCCACTGTCAAAACAATATTTAGCCTAGACATACCTTTTTGTGCATTTACTGAACATTTGTGTAATGGCAACGACATGTGTTGACAACTGAGCAGTGATTGCAGTCAGATACAAAGCACTGCACCATTGCTGACGTTATCGTTAACCACTTTCACACACGCACACAATATAAAATACACGATGATAAAATAAAAATCAATACACAATACATATATAAAACACTATTTATTTACACGATTAATACTGAAAGAACTGCTATTACTGCACATTCACTATATAAAATAAAATTCACTGGAGGAAAAAGTTCGCGCGAGCGGCCGTCATCAGATTTGGATGTCGCTCAAAAGGCTCGTTGCCTCGTTCGCAGTTGTGGCTTCAGTCGAATTCAATGGGGCGCGGTGGTTTATGGGATGAGTAGTTCCTGCACTCGAAATGAAAATATGTACACAGTCTTGTACCTTTGACTTTTTTTGGATTTTGTCTTAATTTTTTCACTTGAAATGATATATTATATGCTTATGAGTTCAGCCGTAGCTGGTTATCCTCACACATGCTCTAAAACTCTTTAGATACGGATTTTTCCGAAAGTGAATGGGAGAAATGAATGGGAAATTTACTTCCGGCACCAGAGCTCTCTCGGGCTGTGGGTGGGACTGTGAAGCTCTATATCAACTTTGTAACTCGTTACCCTCCGAACACTGGACATAGCAGACGTATGTACCGAATACAAGAAGCTATCAATCAAGAATGTATCAGGATTATGAGTTATTTTTCATTTTTAGTTTTTGAATAATCACTTAGATTAATCATTCATTTTGACAGCACTATAATGTTTATTGTAAATAGTCAACCACACAAGAGTAATTGTTTTTAGCCTGCACCAATGTTCTTGTCCATTGCCCTCACAGAGTCCTGCAGCTAAGCTTGGATGTACATTTACATTCCATTCAAGGTTATTGATGAAATGCCTCTGAAGTTTGACTTTTTGCACCATAACAATACTTATTGGCAACTAGTCATCATATCTCTAGCTCTTTAATGTATTTGCATTGTACTTAAATGAGTTCATTTTCAATGGGCATATATGTGGCTGAAACAGGTAGCCTAGTGCCTCCCAAATTTTTCAACATGAACATTTTAATATAACATTATAGTCATTATGGCCTTTAGAAAAATGTTTTTTTGAGGAGGTGGGGTAGTGCACAATAGGCCCTTGTGGCACGGCCCAAGCTTTTGTTCTTAATGGCATTTTATTTCCTTATATTACTTTTACTTTTATACTTTAAGTAGTTTTTTAAACCAGTACTTTTACACTTTTACTTGAGTAAAAAGCTTGAGTTGATACTTCAACTTCTACAAAAGTCTTTTTAAACCCTAGTATCTATACTTCTACTTGAGTAATGAATGCCAATACTTTTGACATCACTGTTGACGGGTACCACAGGTCTATAATCATTTAAAGACTTTGGGTGGCTATTCTTTGCAACAGGAACTATAATTGACTGTGTTCATAATTCAGGGACCTTCTGTTCGCACATAAATTGATTAAAAATATAAGAAAAAATAGGGCCTAACTGTTCCGCACAACAAGAAAGTACACGGCTACCAATATTCGGTTGTTAAGTGATGTAAGAAGCGCTGTTTCCGGGTCCAAGCCTCAACTCGCTTCACTTGAGAATACGACCTCAGCAGCCGTTTATGAGCACTGTTTATTCATATTAATAATTTAAACTAAATGCTTTCAAACTTACGGTATACACTACAGTCTCCGTGCTCACAGCGTCCCAAACACATAATTTATATATTGTGACGAGTCAGCTGCCTCCTCCCTGATTGTCACCGGCACCCCGTCCTAAATCGCCGCCCTTCACCAGGCTCCCGACTGGAGTGGGTGTGTGAGAGGAGGGGCGCTGGACGAGTCAGGGCTGGCGGCGTGTGATGGGGCACACCTGATGTGAATGGAGCCTCATCCCCGCCGCTGTTTAAAAGCCCAACGCGCCTCTCCTCGGGAGACCGGTCTCTTCCCCGTGCATGCACACTGGTGTCCTCGTGGGTCCAGGAAGGGTGCGTTGAGGGACTCCCGCGCCACAAGAGACGTGAGCAGCCGGACCCGCGATCCGGAGGAGAACCGCACCCGTTTACACGGCCGACGGGCCAGGATGCCGGGCCGTCCATCCCCTACCAGCGCCGCGGCCGACGAGAGAGATGCGGCCGCTAGAGGAAGCCGCCGCCCCTCGCGCCCCGGACCAAGGAGGGGAGCGCGTGCGGCCGCCGGACTCCGCCCCTTACCTGGACCCTTCCTCCATGAACACTGCCCGACCCACACGAACCCCGCAGCACAACGAGGACACCAGATTCCCTGTTATTTTGGACACTTTCCCCTTTTGGCCACTTTTATTCCCTGTGTTTTATGATTTCTGTTAATAAAAGCCTCTCCGAGGCCTGACGCCACGCCCACTGTGTCTGTCTTGTGCTCCTCCCGTGACACTGGTGGAGAATGCGGGCAGGCGGAGCCTAGACAGCGCAGTTGGGAAACGTCTGGTGACGTCACTCCCTCTCGCTTGCAAACGTTCGTGAGAACCCAGACTGGGACGGAGGAAAACTGGGGACAGCCTCCCAGCCACACAAGGGGTAAGTGACTTTTCCATTGTCATTTTACCCTTTGGTTGGTTGAGGCTGTCACTAAAACCCGGTTTCTCTGTCCCTGTTCTGGTGCGCTGCGAGAGGGAGGACCGCCCGGAGAGGAATCCCCGCCCACTCCGACCGTTGGGAGTCTGGTTGAGGATGGTAGCACTCCCGTGTGGGTGGCGCTCTGGGGACGGGGATGTCGCTTGGGAGGGGGAATGTGACGAGTCAGCTGCCTCCTCCCTGATTGTCACCGGCACCCCGTCCTAAATCGCCGCCCTTCACCAGGCTCCCGACTGGAGTGGGTGTGTGAGAGGAGGGGCGCTGGACGAGTCAGGGCTGGCGGCGTGTGATGGGGCACACCTGATGTGAATGGAGCCTCATCCCCGCCGCTGTTTAAAAGCCCAACGCGCCTCTCCTCGGGAGACCGGTCTCTTCCCCGTGCATGCACGCTGGTGTCCTCGTGGGTCCAGGAAGGGAGCGTTGAGGGACTCCCGCGCCACCAAGACGTGAGCTGCCGGACCCGCGATCCGGAGGAGAACCGCACCCGTTTACACGGCCGACGGGCCAGGATGCCGGGCCGTCCATCCCCTACCAGTGCCGCGGCCAATGAGAGAGACGCGGCCGCTAGGAGAAGCCGCCGCCCCTCGCGCCCCGGACCTAGGAGGGGAGCGCGTGCGGCCGCCGGACTCCGCCCCTTGCCTGGACCCTTCCTCGGTGAACACTGCCCGACCCACACAAACCCCGCAGCACAACGAGGACACCAGATTCCCTGTTATTTTGGACACTTTCCCCTTTTGGCCACTTTTATTCCCTGTGTTTTATGATTTCTGTTAATAAAAGCCTCTCCGAGGCCTGACGCCACGCCCACTGTGTCTGTCTTGTGCTCCTCCCGTGACACTGGTGGAGAATGCGGGCAGGCGGAGCCTAGACAGCGCAGTTGGGAAACGTCTGGTGACGTCACTCCCTCTCGCTTGCAAACGTTCGTGAGAACCCAGACTGGGACGGAGGAAAACTGGGGACAGCCTCCCAGCCACACAAGGGGTAAGTGACTTTTCCATTGTCATTTTACCCTTTGGTTGGTTGAGGCTGTCACTAAAACCCGGTTTCTCTGTCCCTGTTCTGGTGCGCTGCGAGAGGGAGGACCGCCCGGAGAGGAATCCCCGCCCACTCCGACCGTTGGGAGTCTGGTTGAGGATGGTAGCACTCCCGTGTGGGTGGCGCTCTGGGGACGGGGATGTCGCTTGGGAGGGGGAATGTGACGAGTCAGCTGCCTCCTCCCTGATTGTCACCGGCACCCCGTCCTAAATCGCCGCCCTTCACCAGGCTCCCGACTGGAGTGGGTGTGTGAGAGGAGGGGCGCTGGACGAGTCAGGGCTGGCGGCGTGTGATGGGGCACACCTGATGTGAATGGAGCCTCATCCCCGCCGCTGTTTAAAAGCCCAACGCGCCTCTCCTCGGGAGACCGGTCTCTTCCCCGTGCATGCACGCTGGTGTCCTCGTGGGTCCAGGAAGGGAGCGTTGAGGGACTCCCGCGCCACCAAGACGTGAGCTGCCGGACCCGCGATCCGGAGGAGAACCGCACCCGTTTACACGGCCGACGGGCCAGGATGCCGGGCCGTCCATCCCCTACCAGTGCCGCGGCCAATGAGAGAGACGCGGCCGCTAGGAGAAGCCGCCGCCCCTCGCGCCCCGGACCTAGGAGGGGAGCGCGTGCGGCCGCCGGACTCCGCCCCTTGCCTGGACCCTTCCTCGGTGAACACTGCCCGACCCACACAAACCCCGCAGCACAACGAGGACACCAGATTCCCTGTTATTTTGGACACTTTCCCCCTTTGGCCACTTTTATTCCCTTTGTTTTATGATTTCTGTTAATAAAAGCCTCTCTGAGGCCTGACGCCACGCCCACTGTGTCTGTCTTGTGCTCCTCCCGTGACAATATATATATATTTTATATTTATATTTTCATTGTCTGCCTATCTGGGACTTCAGTATGGAGTTGAAGGTTAAGATTATAACTTTTTTGCTAGTATTCTATAACAACCCTTTGAAAAGCAACAGCTCAGACCACTGAAAACACAGCACCTGTATCTGTTGCTCTCTGACTACTGGCACATATGTGTGTAAAGACTGTTCATCATGCTTCACAGAACTTCTTTAAAATATAGACAAAACAGCCAGTATGTTCTTTGGTTTTACCCTGCCAGTCTGATTTGACAGCAAGATGCCTGGAGATTGTTTCTAACTGGTCAGGAACAATAAACAGATCTAAATACTTATGTTTTAGCTCTCATCTGGGCATTTTCAATTCAATGATTATTAACATTTCTCCAATTCATGTTTCAGATTATGGCTTGTAGATTTCGTAACTACACCATTATGCAGGTAAATAGCATGTTTCTCCACCGGTGGCCATTAGAAAGTGGAAATGTAGAAATTAAACCAACATAAACTGCAGGAATGACATTATATTAGAGTAGCCTATATGTGCTTGTATATGCGGTGTCACTGTGGTCATGACAACGTTTTCCTGTGTGTTTCTATAGTGATTAGTCACATGACATTTATAGCTTAGGCATCAAGATTGGGTTTTAAAAAGTATCATATTTGGCTGTTGCCGGTTATATACATTAAACATCTTCCATTGTAGAATCCAGTCATTTTCATGGCTTCCCGTGTGCCCTCAAATGTTACCCCAAAACCTGTAGTTTGCTGTTTTGCATACTTTTATATTGCTTGTCAGAGTGCGTATCGTCTGGTCCATGTTTGGTGTTGCTGCAAAGACATTTCCTGTCAGGCATGAGAAAATGTTGATCTATCAGTCAATCAATCAATCAATCTAGCCCCCCGGAAATTCACATGGCAGACACATTCAGCGATAGCACAATCTGTGCATCTGTGTTACCATGTCTCTAGAGATGAGTGTATCTTGGAGTCAAATGAAGGTTTAGTGAGGAAAGAAAAGTTTTGTGGGCCGCTGCAAAGCCTCACAGGCTGGCTTTACATAGAACACACTAAGGTCACATGATGTTGCAGTACACCACAACTATTTGTGAGGAAATCTAATATCCAGCCTGCAAGGTTGGCCTCCAGTTTGAACTGATGTAAGAGCTTCTCAACCAGCATGAACAGAAATCCACAAACATAGTCTGGGCTGATTTCTATTGCCCTCAAGGTGATTAAGAATAAGGTTGAGTACTGTTACAGTTGCATCCTGGACCCCTCTGTTTAGTCTATATGCAAACTGTAGTGGGTCAGGGAGGCAATTTATCATAGATGACAGTTCTCTTTTGATCAGCTTTTCAAAACATTTCATCACATTTCATCACATCAACATTTCATTCAGTGATGTAAGGGCTATGGGTCTGTGGGGATCTACATAGGCAGACACGCAACTTAAGCCGCGTTTCCACCGCAGGAACTTTACCCAGGAACTAGGGACTTTGGCCTGGTACTTGGTGTGTTTCCACTGCAGGAACCAGGAACTAAATAAAGTTCCGGGTAAAAAAATGCCCCTCAGAAAGTCCCTGCTGGCGAGGTGGTACTTTTTCAAAGTTCCGGAACTTTCGGTGGCGGGACTTTGGCGCTAAACATTCTGATTGGTTGAGTTCACGCAGCATTGGTTGAGTTCAACCACCATTTATTCGGATCAACATTTTCAAAATATTACTGTTATTGTGTCATGAAATGTAATTTTAAAAGTATTTCAGGCGAGAATGTAGTTGTTTAAAACTCAAATCTATTGTTTATTTATAAAGACAGCGCCTATTTAAAAAATGTGTTTCGCCGATCTCAGAGACGGAGCTCCACTCGATCAGCGGGAGCTCAGTCCTCATGTATCCGCAGAGAGCAGCCTCATCTCGGATAGATCTTCTGATATGTGCCGCTGGCTCTGATGTGTCTTTAGTGGTTAAACATAAAATATAATTCAGCTGCTGGGTAAATCAAACAGGTTTTCTTTGGTCTGTATTCCATTTATCTATATGTTAAAATGAAAATAAAAAGGCAAGTCTATATAATATTTCGTTTCATTGCAATGGCTATATATAACATTACATATTCCTGAACTAAGTACATTTCTGCAGCTGTTTTTATGCTTAAATGAAAACCAAAGGAGGCAATGGTCCTATTTCGTTTTATTGTAAATATACATAGAGGAAAATTACAGGATTCGCGTCGTTGCTGACATCACACTCCCCAGTCGAATGCACAAAGTCTGAACTAACTACCGATGATGCACATCCAAAATCAGTGTACCTTTTTTTTTTTTTTTTCTCAGCGTACTTTGTATTGAGAAACGCGCAGACCTACGTCACCAGTCTATTTGCCTAATCTACCCGGTACTTTACACCGTGGTGGAAACGCAGAAAGCAACAGGTCTGGGGGGAAAAAAGTTCCTGGGAAAAAAAGTTCCTGGTACAAATGTTCCGGGTAATTTCGGTGTAAACAGGGCACTAGTTGCATCGTGTTCACACCCAGGATCACATGATGTTTTGAAAAGTCACATGACCAATTAGGAAGTGATAAATGTCTGCTGGTTGCAAGGCAGATTCTCTTTGTGTTGGGCTTCCTTTTCAGTATAGGTACTGTTGGTTATGGTAGAGCATGATTAATCACTGCCATTTGAATTTTTATATTTATTTTGTTTTATCAGGGTAATTTCTAGAAGTGTGTGTCTACTCTTCATGGAGGACACAGGCTTCTGTATGGAGTTTTAAAATGTGTGATCACCTCATTGTGACCTGAGCTGCTGGGCTGCATCGGTAAATGCCTTAATACAGTATGCACATTTGCCATTGAGTGTTTTATATCTGCATTGGAACATGTTTTAAAAAACCTTTTCGGTCTGTAGCAACGGAATGTTCAGCGTTGTCTTCATATGTCAATGAGCTGTCAATGGACAGTTGAGCATTCTGAAAAGTAGGCCTATATTTTTTAGCTATGTTTGAGTTGACTATGCTGTTTAATGAGGCTGGCAACTAACATGATTGTTTATTTCCAAAAAGGGACCAGGCCAGCCACTGTTTTCTTGTGATTAATATGCATTAATATGCATTTTTTTATTGTTTTGTTGGTTTGTTTGTGTGATGTGATTTTGCTTCTGGGCCTACCACCCATGTGCCCTACTTGTAGTAGCATTGTTCCTTAAACTTCTGGTGTTATCCATGCTGGTGGTTCTCTTCCCTAACTATGTCTTCTGCTTGGGCTATCCCTGTACAAGGCGGGATCAACACTGATGCTTTGCCCCTTCTTGCCAAGGGACCACATTGTTAGAGACATTGGTTCGGGGTGTCTTTATAACCATAACACTGTGTGAGATTTTTTTTTGTCGTGGTATCTGAAGATCTTGAGTGAGTGGTGCTTGCTGTGTTGCATGCTTCTTCTGGTGCTGGGTTGCTGTCTCCTGTTTCTTTTTGTCTCACCAGGGTCCACCTGAGCAGGGGTTTTGCATTGGCTGATCCGACCTTCCTAGACTGAGGAGAATCCACCAATTGTATAGCCGTATTTAAGAGCCATTTTAATAACTTTTCCACACTTTTTTGTACTAAATTGTAATAAATTTGAAATACATTTATATACCTGCCTCTTGTCAACTGTCCCTTTGCGGGGAAAATATAGAGTTAGCTACACTATATTAAGGGAAGACTTGTGGGTCCTCCTGCCCATCATCAGGGGGTGGCGTAGTCAAACCGTAAAGATTTACTGCTTGACGGGTACCACAGGTCTATAATCATTTAAAGACTTTGGGTGGCTATTCTTTGCAACAGGAACTATAATTGACTGTGTTCATAATTCAGGGACCTTCTGTTGGCACATAAATTGATTAAAAATATAAGAAAAAAATAGGGCCTAACTGTTCCGCACAACAAGAAAGTACACGGCTACCAATATTCGGTTGTTAAGTGATGTAAGAAGCGTTGTTTCCGGGTCCAAGCCTCAACTCGCTTCACTTGAGAATACGACCTCAGCAGCCGTTTATGAGCACTGTTTATTCATATTAATAATTTAAACTAAATGCTTTCAAACTTACGGTATACACTACAGTCTCCGTGCTCACAGCGTCCCAAACACAAATAATTTATATATATATTTTTTTTATATTTATATTTTCATTGTCTGCCTATCTGGGACTTCGGTATGGAGTTAAAGGTTAAGATTATAACTTTTTTGCTAGTATTCTATAACATTGTGAGTTTATATTAGCACCGTTTGTTGTTTTCTCGTGGTAACTGATGGAGCGTTTGGACACGGAAGTGCTGCTATGTGACGTCAGACTTAACAAGCGAATTGTCTGGGTCCAGACTTGTTTTAGCTTTGCAATATTTAAAGGTGTTCACAACACTTTGTGCAGAGAAACAAACAGCAGATTGGGGTGGGACAGTAAAGACAGTAAATATCGGTTCTGTTGCATTTTCACACTTTATATTCTTCATTATATTGCACATTTTTCAACCCTTTGAAAAGCAACAGCTCAGACCACTGAAAACACAGCACCTGTATCTGTTGCTCTCTGAATACTGGCACATATGTGTGTAAAGACTGTTCATCATGCTTCACAGAACTTCTTTAAAAGACAGACAAAACAGCCAGGATGTTCTTTGGTTTTACCCTGCCAGTCTGATTTGACAGCAAGATGCCTGGAGATTGTTTCTAACTGGTCAGGTACAATAAACAGATCTAAATACTTATGTTTTAGCTCTCATCTGGGCATTTTCAATTCAATGATTATTAACATTTCTCCAATTCATGTTTCAGATTATGGCTTGTAGATTTCGTAACTACACCATTATGCAGGTAAATAGCATGTTTCTCCACCGGTGGCCATTAGAAAGTAGAAATGTAGAAATTAAAGCAACATAAACTGCAGGAATGACATTATATTAGAGTAGCCTATATGTGCTTTTATATGTGGTGTCACTGTGGTCATGACAACTTTTTCCTGTGTGTCTCTATAGTGATTAGTCACATGACATTTATAGCTTAGGCATCAAGATTGGGTTTTAAAAAGTATCATATCTGGCTGTTGCCGGTTATATACATTAAAACATCTTCCATTGTAGAATCCAATCATTTTCATGGCTTCCCGTGTGCCCTCAAATGTTACCCCACAACCTGTAGTTTGCTGTTTTGCATACTTTTATATTGCTTGTCAGAGTGCGTATCGTCTGGTCCATGTTTGGTGTTGCTGCAAAGAAATTTCCTGTCAGGCATGAGAAAATGTTGATCTATCAGTCAATCAATCAATCAATCTAGCCCCCCGGAAATTCACATGGCAGACGCATTCAGCGATAGCACAATCTGTGCATCTGTGTTACCATGTCTCTAGAGATGAGTGTATCTTGGAGTCAAATGAAGGTTTAGTGAGGAAAGAAAAGTTTTGTGGGCCGCTGCAAAGCCTCACAGGCTGGCTTTACATAGAACACACTAAGGTCACATGATGTTGCAGTACACCACAATGACTTTCCCTTGTCTGTTAGACTCATCTGTAGATGCACGTCAAAAGATGCACCATTATTATTCTCACCAGCTTTGCTTTCTTCCAATGAGTCTCAATATTAAACAATATCTGATTACACTTTATTTCAAAGGTATTCTTGTTACAGTGTCATTTAAGTAAAACTGTAATGTAAAGCATTACAATAATAAATACATTTATGTCTTCAAAACAGAACACTTCAACTTCCATTCTTTGGTCACTGGAAAATATTTTATTCAATATAATTCTTTTTTGAGGAACATCACATTGATTATTTCCAGATGAAACACTCACCTATGACTTAATAAACGATTTGATTATTAGAAATTGTCCTCTGTACTTGGAAAAAGGCTGTACGTATGCTAAATGCGTATTTCCCCCGCGAGTTCGGTGAATGACCACAGAGAATTTGTCACAGCAAACACTTCTAAACGCTAACCACACCAGCAGACTGCAGGAAACCAACACAAACTCAATATTACAGAGTCAGAAAGAACTCATGCAGAGCAATTTCAGTGTTTACAATATACATTTTATTTTGCTAGACAAATTATGTAAAATATTAGCTTACAATACACACACACACACACACACACACATATTATATGCTAATATTTTAATAAATAAACGTATATATAACTTTTAATTTAACTTTTAATTATGTAAAAGTTTGTATATTACCGTATATTTTATCAGAAGCATAACCATTCACTGAAACTCTGACTTTACATGAATGAAACTGGAGTCGCTGATGTCATAGCAAGTCAATATATTGTTTGCAAAGTTCATTCATTATTCATTGTGTTCTTGATTATGTGAACATCTTGGTACTTTCCAGTCTACGACACACCGACATTTTCAGTGACCCTGCTCTCATGGTCATTTAGACCACTGGATTTTAGAAAGCTGTGAATGTTCCTCTCTGTACATGGTGGTCGCCTGTGGGTGATGGGGTGGGGTGGGGGCTTCTGTTCCGAGCGGACAGGTGACAACTCTGTGGAAGGAAGTTGACGCTCATTTTCCCCTCTGTGAGTGTTCATAAAAGTGCAAGTTGTGGTGAGCCGACAGAATACGCATCAGACTCTCAAGAGAAGATGAGGTGTGTTTCTGTGACTCTTCTGCTGTGTCTGGCTACGATGCTGCTCGATCAAGTCAACTGCCAATGTAAGAAACTTTATGTATTTGTAAAATAATAAGAAGCTTTTATTATTATTATTATTATTATTATTATTATTATATTGTGTATTCTAAATGAATTTCTGTTGAAATGCTTTTGTTCCCTTTCTATGTTTGTAGTGAGTGGTGGGTCAACTTGCCCTTGTCTCAAGACAACAGATCGGGTTTACCGCAAGGAAGATATGGAAGGTTATATTAAACAAGAAGCAGGCGTCTGCCTAGTTGATGCTGTTTTGTGAGTCCTTTTTTCTTTGCTGTGATGGATCTCAACTATTCAACAATATATTTGATGATAGATCTTTGCTAATATGCTGGAATACTAATTATTTTGTCTAGGCTTTATTTTAATACATTGGCAATTTTACCCATATGATTTTGATACCAAAATACTTTCTGTACATTTGTATATTTTGTTGTATAGTCATGCTGAACCTTTACTTTTATGTGTTTACAGATTTAAAGCAATCAATGGTCGTTTCATTTGTGGCAATCCACAAAAGCTTTGGGTGAAAAGAGCTGTGGAGTTTTTGGATAAGAAGAAGAAGCCGGCAGTTAAAACAACAGTGCGTCCCTTAAACTCTGCACCAACATCGACAATGAACAACACATCACATACAACAGGATGAACTATGACTACTTTACCTGAGCTTTGCAAATTTGTCAAAATATGTCGGTAATTTTTGTATTCGATTTTATTTTATCAACACCTGATTAATTAAAAACTACTGCATAAAATATATTGCAGTGCTACGCATTATTTAGTTTTTTATTCTGCTCAATAGGACTTTTTAAGTATCATTATAATATTATTATCATTTGTATTCATATTTTAAATTAATAAAAAAAAAATCATTTTCATTTTTGTTAACATTTGAACCATTTTGTTGTGTGATTTTTTTATTATTATTTTAAATGTCTGTATTGTTTTCATAAATTAGTATTTCTGTTTTAGTTATTTTAGTAAATCAAGATATATGTTACCTTGACAACTAGCTGATAAACAAAAAATTTTGTTAGTTTTAGTTAACTATAACTATGTAAATATATATATTTGATATTTTTGATATATATATATATATATATATATATATATATATATATATATATATATATATATATATATATATATATACATATATACATATACATATATATACATATATACATATACATATATATACATATATATACATATATATATATACATATATATACATATATATACATATATACATATATATACATATATATATATACATATATACATATATATACATATATATACATATATATATATATATATATATACATATATATATATATATATATATATATACATATATATATATATATATATATATATATACATATATATATATATATATATATATATATACATATATATACATATATATATATATATATATATATACATATATATACATATATATACATATATATATATACATATACATATATATATATATATATATATATATATATATATACATATATATACATATATATACATATATTTTTTTTTTCTTTTCTAAATGTTGTTAATAACTATTACAAATGTAGTGGCTGTGTGATTAGGTCTTTCCATTTAAAATGCTAAATGAATAAATAAAATGTGACATTTTAGAATGTCAATTCTGAAGTAATTTTGACCATTGGGTGCATGAATATGATTGTGAGTGTGTCTGTGGGAAGAACGTAGTGAAGTGTTCACACACACAGCATCTGTTAACCCTTGTGTGGGTTTAGACACCCTAATCCACATTGTTCTATGGGATTTCCCCTTTCACTGTACAAATATGTAACTCAGACTATAGCAATCTGACTCATGTACAGAATCTTACATTTAAATTATTTTTTCCAATATTGTTTTTGCATATGAAAAACTGTTAGACAATGCATGTGTGCATGTGAGGAACTGTGGTTGTGCACTGAAACCCCCGTCCCCTTGCAAGATGCATTAAATTCCATGCACACAAGTTGGTTTGAGAGGAGGTTGTGTAGATCACAGGGTGGGTTTTTTGAGAAAATGTGCTCATGTCTCTGGTGTACTATATGTATAAATCAGAGCTTAGTTGCATTTAGTTGTTGAGTCTATACAGACTACTGTATTTACAATATGGCTAGCAGTTTATTCCATAGATCAACAGAGCTGTTTATATGTGTCAGATAAAATAAGTGGGTCTTGTCTGAATTTCTAATTTAAAACAAGAGCAAATGCAAGTGAGGTAAATGAAAGCTAGGTCAGGTTCTTGTGGTCTGGGATGATGGTTGCATATTGTAGCAGCCAATGCAACATCATAATGACACCATTGCTACCAGCTATCACTCTGCAGCTCTCACTTAAGTATAACAGAGTTGAACCTGGTTAGTACCTGGATGGTAAAAATACTGGGGAAGACTAGGTTGCTGCTAGAGGAAGTGCTAGTGAGTCCAGCAGGGGGTGTTCACCCGGTGGTCTGTATGACTCCTAGGACCCCAGTATAGTCATGGGTACACTCTACTGTTAAGAGGCACCATCCTTCAGATGAGACCTTAAACTGATGTTCTTTGTACAGAGTGTAATACAGACATCCTGGCCAAATTTGCCCAATGCCCTCTGTCAATCAGCATGCCATCCTAATCATCCCAATACTGTATTTTCAGATTGGCATCATCACTCTTTCGCCCCTCCACCAGTAATACATCACAATTTCATCATCCAGTTTGGTTAATCAACATTTACCCCATCATGCTCAGTCAGAAAATGTGGCATAATCTTTGTTGAACATCTGACCTTCATCATCTGAATTAAAACTTGCATGCGGATGGTTCACAGTGTTGGTGGTTGAGGAAATTTCCTCTCTCCAAATGTAAATGTAAAGTGCTTTGAGTGTCAAGAAAAGCATTATGTTACAGTAATAACTAACTAACATATGGAGCCCCAGACATGACATGCAAGAAAAAATATTTATACATTGAACACAAGAGAACAATTTACTAATATGTCAGCATAATTTACTAATTTGTTCCCTTGTTTTAAGTAAATTGTGAGCAAGATTTATTTACAATGAAATGATGAATTAGTAAGTCTTGGGAACTAAATGTTAATTCTTGGCCATGATATAAATATTTTTTTTCCTGAATGTCATGTCTGGGTTTCCATAATAACCATTCAGACAGCCTGTAACAAAAAAAATCATTCATGCATTTTTTAAGGGAACAGTTCGAAGACTCAATTGTAATTTGACTGATCACCAAATAAGTGAATACATCGATATTGATTTGATTTGAATGTATAATTTATATAATTGTATTAATATAATTGTTATAATTTTTCCTTCTTATCACCTGGCATGGACTCCACAGTACCTGTCCTGTTGTATATGGCACCAAGACATTAAAGGGATACTCCACCCCAAAATGAAAATTTTGTCATTAGTCACTTACCCCCATGTCGTTCCAAACTTGTAAAAGCTTCGTTCATTTTCATGTTGAAAAAGTATTCTAGTCGCTTCATATCATTATGGTTGAACCACTGATGGCAGATGGACTATTCAGATGATGCTTTTCATACTTTTCTGGACCTTGACAGTGTAATTTACTTGGCAGACTATGGGACAGTCACAAGCCTCCCGTTTTTTTTTTTATCCAAAATATTTTCAGTTGTGTTCTGAAGATGAACAAAGCTTTTACTTGTTTGGAATGACATGAGTGTAAGATATAAATTATTTTTTTTTCTTTTTGGGGTGGAGTATCCCTTTAACAGCAGAATAAGTCCTGCAAGTTGTGAGGTGAGGCCTTTATAGATCAGATGTGTTGGTCCAGTGCATCTTATAGATGCTTGGTCAATGGCAAAGTCAATGGCAGCACCTTGAACTTTTGATCAAGTTCCTCAAACCATATCTTTAAAATTTCTGCAAGTGGCAGGTGCATTATCCTGCTGAATGAGGCCACTGCCATGTGGAAAGATCATCGCCATGAAGGGGTGAAAGTGGTCTGCAACTACCAAAGTGGTACATGTCAAACATCTGTTGTACACAATTGCCAGTCAGTGGCAGTTCTCCAGCGAATCCTGTCCAGTGAAGACCACAGAGAATTTGTCACAGCACACATTCTAAACACTAACCACACCAGCAGACTGCAGGAAACCAACACAAACTCTCAATATTACCAAGTCAGAAAGAACTCATGCAGAGCAAATTCAGAGTGTTTAAATTTTTTTGCTAGAAAAATAGTGTAATATATTAGCTTACAAACACACACACACACACACACATGCACGTCTGCACGCACGCAGGCACGGACACACACACACACATATATGTATGTATTACAAATATTTTAATAAATAAACTTAATTAACTTTTAATTTAACCGTTTGTTTTATCAGAAGCATCACCATTCACTGAAACTCTGACTTTACATGAATGAAACGCTGGAGTCGCTGATGTAATAGCAAGTCAATATATTGTTTGCAAAGTTCATTCATTATTCGTTTTGTTCTTGATTATGTGAACATCTTGGTACTTTCCAGTCTACGACACACCGACATTTTCAGTGACCCTGCTCTCATGGTCATTTAGACCACTGGATTTTAGAAAGCTGTGAATGTTCCTCTCTGTACATGGTGGTCGCCTGTGGGTGATGGGGCGAGGTGGGGGCTTCTGTTCCGAGCGGACAGGTGACAACTCTGTGGAAGGAAGTTGACGCTCATTTTCCCCTCTGTGAGTGTTCATAAAAGTGCAAGTTGTGGTGAGCCGACAGAATACGCATCAGACTCTCAAGAGAAGATGAGGTGTGTTTCTGTGACTCTTCTGCTGTGCCTGGCTATGATGCTGCTCGATCAAGTCACCTGCCAATGTAAGAAACTTTATGTATTTGTAAAATAATAATAAGCTTTTATTATTATTATTATTATTATATTGTGTATTCTAAATGAATTTCTGTTGATATGCTTTTGTTCCCTTTCTATGTTTGTAGTGAGTGGTAGGACAACTTGCCCTTGTCTCCAGACAACAGATCGGGTTTACCGCAAGGAAGATATGGAAGGTTATATTAAACAAGAAGCAGGAATCTGCCCAATTGATGCTGTTTTGTGAGTCCTTTTTTCTTTGCTGTGATGGATCTCAACTATTCAACAATATATTTGATGATAGATCTTTGCTAATATGCTGGAATACTAATTATTTTGTCTAGGCTTTATTTTAATATATTGGCAATTTTACCCATATGATTTTGATACCAAAATACTTTCTGTACATTTGTATATTTTGTTGTATAGTCATGCTGAATCATTACTTTTATGTGTTTACAGATTTAAAGCAATCAATGGTCGTTTCATTTGTGGCAATCCACAAAAGCTTTGGGTGAAAAGAGCTGTGGAGTTTTTGGATAAGAAGAAGAAGTCGGCAGTTAATTGTAGTGAAATTTTAAAAAGTGAAAAGTTAAAAATCTATTTTATAGATTAAAACTCTTTTGGTGAGAGGTACATCTACGCGTTGCGGCTACATGCCTTCATCAGGGTGTGTGTAACCAACATCATCTCAGTTCATTTAACTGCAGTTAATTATTCAAATTAGAAACACCTGGTCACTCTATGTAAACTCTATGCAGCTATAAGAAAGAAACACATTTTAAAGAGCATGTCACACACACACACACACACACAAAAAATATTATATATATAGGCTACAGTACAGACGAAAAGTTTGGACACACCTTCTCATTCAAAGAGGTTTCTTTATTTTCATGACTATGAAAATTGTAGATTCACACTGAAGGCATCAAAACTATGAATTAACACGTGGAATTATATATAGAATTATATACATAACAAAAAAGTGTGAAACAACTGAAAATATGCACACTCTTGGCATTCTCTTGATGAGCTTCAAGAGGTAGTCACCTGAAATGGTCTTCCAACAGTCTTGAAGGAGTTCCTCGAGAGATGCTTAGCACTTGTTGGCCCTTTTGCCTTCTGTCTGTGGTCCAGCTCACCCCTAAACCATCTGGATTGGGTTCAGGTCCGGTGACTGTGGAGGCCAGGTCATCTGGCGCAGCACCCCATCACTCTCCTTCTTGGTCAAATAGCCCTTGATGCCTTCAGTGTGACTCTACAATTTTCATAGTCATGAAAATAAAGAAAACTCTTTGAATGAGAAGGTGTGTCCAAACTTCTGGTCTGTACTGTATATATATATATATATATATATATATATATATATATATATATATATATATATATATATATATATATATATATATATTATGTGTGTGTGTGTGTTTGTGTGTGTTTCATCAGAATATCACCATCAAGTTAGCCACATCAACCATAACTCCTTCAAAAACAGCTAGAAGCCTTGGAGTTATTATTGATGATCAGCTGACTTTCTCAGACCACATTGCTAAAACTGTCAGATTCTGCAGATTTGCTTTATTCAACATCAAGAGGATCAATTAATTAATCCAGAACACGGCAGAAAGATAAATTTTTTATGAGCCAAAAAGAATACACGTCACACTTATTTATCAACTTGCACTGGCTGCCAATAGCTGCTCTCATAAAATTCAAGGCATTGATGTTTGCCAACAAAACTACCACTGGCTCTACACCCATTTACCTAAATGTATCACTTCAGACTTATGTGCCCTCTAGAAGCTTGCGTTCTGCAAGTGAACGTTTCTTGATTGTTCATCCCAAAGAAGCACAAAGTCACTTTTATGGACTTTTAAATGAAATGTTCCCTCCTGTTGGAATGACCTCTCCAACTCAAACCGAGCAGCTGAGTCCTTAGCCATCTTCAAGAATCGGCTTAAAACACATCTCTTCCATTTTTATTTAACCCTCTAACTTTAACACTCAATATTCTAATTCTATTCTTAAAAAAAATCTAACTACCTTTCTAATCTTTTTGTATTCTATTTCCTTTTCATTTATTACACAATTGTCTGTGTGTGTGTGTGTAAAGACCTCTAACTAGCTTGCTCTATTCTTTTTTTATACTGTTTTCTTTTTATTTATTATATTATTTAAAAGCCCATGCTACTTGTACTGTGTTAAGCTAACTGAGACTTGTTATAGCACTTATATATCATTGCTCTTTTTGTTGTTTTTGATTGCTTCCACTATTCTCATTTGTAAGTCGCTTTGGATAAAATTGTCTGCTAAATGAATAAATGTAAATATATTTCTTTTTTTTGGTGAACTATCCCTTTTATTAGTTTGTATTAATATGGATAGTTTATTCCATATTATATTTAGAGTTTTTAATAAATTATTTTTAAATGAAATTATATTATTCAAGAAGAAACTCAAACTGCCAGTAGGTGGCAGTAAATGACAATTAATAAGTCATTAATTTATTCATCCATTCATTCAAATTGGCCAATTCATTTGTGAATTAAATAAATTGTTCTCTTTATGAATGGGCCATCGGTTCACCCTATTTGTTCAAAAGGCAGATTCATTCATAAATTGAGATTGTAAAAATTGCAAGTCCACAACTACACAAAGGCACACCTGTGCAACATTCATGCTGTCTAATCAGCATCTTGATATGCAACATCTGTGAGGTGGATTGATTATCTCGGCAAAGGAGAAGTGCTTAATAACACAGATTTAGACAGATTTGTGTACAATATTTGAGAGAAATAGGCCTTTTGTGTACATAGAAAAAGTCTTAGGTTTTTGAGTTCAGCTCATAAAAAATGGGGTAAAAAAAAACAAAAAAAAAACATGTCTACTAGTACTTATGCAAACATTGATCTCACTACAAACAATACAGAACTATAATGCTAAAAGCAACAGAAAAGATTAATTCATTATTTATCTGGGTCTTCAGTTTATGATTAGCTCACCTCACCTCTGAAAAGTCTTCGGGTTTGAGTCGTTCTTTGATCGCAGCCCCATAAACGAAACTTATGACCATAGACTGTAGTTACCCTGGCAAAAATCTGTGTGTAAATTTTTTTTCATGATTTTAAGTGTACTGCCTTAATGTTTTAATGTTTATATTGTTAAATAATAATAATAACAATAATAATTATTTAAAAAAGACTGTATAAAAGCCTTTAACCTATTGTTCGTTCTTTTGTCACGTGACGTGACAGGATTGGATGGAGAAAATTAATTTACAAGCTTCGTTACACACGGGTTCACAGTTATTATTATTATGATTTTCTCTTTCTGTTACTGCACTTCTGGTCTCAAATTGTAGCTTTTTACTTCTTACAGTTTATAAATTTGCACAGAAATTGAATTTCTGTCATGATGGTTATTTTCCATACATTGAATGTTGTTACAAAGGTAATAAAGAGTTGGTTATTATTATGATAAAGTCTCTTTCCAACTCAGACTGCATAGGTTAAAGCTTGTGGGCCCTATTTTAACGATCTAAACGCAAAGTGTAAAGTGCACGGCACAGGTGCACTCAGGGTGTGTCCAAATCGACTTTTGCTATTTTAATGTAGTTTCATTAACAAGATTTGGGAGGAGCGCATCAGATACTTATAGCCTAATAATCACAGGTGGAGCCCACTTAAGATAATCAACCCTAGGGTATAAATTCAGCTGACTTGCCTGTCTCCACTGACGGTTTATCAGCATCCCATTAACATAATCATTAACATTGCTAAATGTTAGAAAACTGGAAAGAAATTTAAGATCCATCTTTGATTTCAAAAGAATTCCAGGTTCAGTTCACTCTCTCCAGGCTAGAACAGCGTATATGGGCGTTGTGTCCGATTTGGTGCAAGTATGGAAAGCCAAAGTTAATATTTACGCTATTGAGAGTGAGGAGTCACGTGCCGATTTGGGTTGATTTGGGAGGGGTCTGAGCCGGTCGGCCATGATGGTAGGACACGCTATCGGTTGCCAGGGGCAACGCCTTCAGAACTTCACAGAGGCGCCACTAAACATTTCAGAGCTCTTTAATTTTTGCGCATTATGTCAGCGGAACAGAGACGGATCTACGAATATGAGAAAGAAAAGGGAGAAAGTCAAGCAATGCAAAAAGATAAGGTGAAAGAAAGGGGACCTTACAGGAACAAGCTCACACCAAGCGCAAAACAGCAGTGTTTGGAGAAGCTCTCAGGCATACAAAATATCGACCCATATACGAGCTCCCTGCAGCGGCACAGAGACCTGAACCATTTACCTCCATGCACACATATGGACATTGTGAATTAACTTGTTTACGATGTAAGTCACCTTGCATTTACGATGTTAATGGCTTTAATCTAACCAGGACATTTACATCTTGCAATCACACATTTAACTACCCTAGCCAACCAAGAAGTGGTTTGTCCAGTTTGCAGCCCCCAACACAAAAACCTGGTACAGAATGTGTCATTGGGCTAAAATCTAATTATAACTAAACATACACAGCTTTAGCCTACATCAAAACATGTTGGAAACGTTTGTGTACATTGAACATCTCATTGCAATCTAGTGTTTACGAAACAGTCGCAGTTATTTAAGTTACTTTGTCATTTTGGTCAAGAAGTGTCTGCTAAATGCAATGTAATTACAGCACGCTAAAATGCATGTGAATAAACGTACTTTATTCACAATGTCCATATATGTGCGTAGAGGTAAATGGTCCAGGTCTCTGTGCCACTCTGCTGCAGGGAGCTCGTATGATGATAGTCCGCCGTTTTGCGCTTGGTGTAACCTAAAAAAAACTGTATTCCATTGTTCCTATGTGTTCCATATGTATTGTGTGAGCTACTGGAGCAGTTTTTAACGCAGCAGTGACTTCCAGGCATGGTAAAACAGTGCAGAATTGCGAGAACCTCCTCTACTACCGAGTTAACAACCCACGTAAACAGTAATGTTTCGCCGCCGGTGTCCTACCAACTGTCCTGGAGACTGTGATATCGAGGGGAGGGGCTCTGTGCTATGACGACAACTCCTCATTCTCAATAGATTAATCACGTTTGCAGCCAAACTGCGTCAAATACGGTGTTTTAAATCGCTGTATAAATCGTACGAAAAGACGTCAATGATGCCATATTTGACAGTGTTTTAGTGTTCATTAGGCCGTTCTTGTTGCCATATGACGGCGTAAAAAACAGCATTTTGAGAGTGCACGTCATTTATTGCATTTTGCTAATAGTATAATGAGCCAAACCCACTGATTCCTACAACCTGTACATTTGAATGGTTTTCAACCAATCAATGGTAAACTAAAACAGACCAGACTAATGGAGCACAGATGATTTTTGCCAAATGAAGTAATAGGATATATTTACTAGGGATGCACCGGCCATAAATCGGAAACCAGCCGGTTTTCGCTTAAAATACGCAATCGGCAATCGGCCGGTTTTTGGTCTTTTTCGGGCCAAATTCCAGAAGTGTGCCCGCGTGCACATACTACATTGAAATCATTTGCTATTTCATTTGTGTGGAAGTATTTCGAAATCTGTGCACAGGACACGGGCAGCCGTACATCACTGTTGTACTGGCGCACAAATAAGAGTGTTTCCTGCTCACTGAAGCTGTGTGAGTGTACCTGTCCACGCGCTGCACAAGCGGAGACAGTGAAGTGATGTTCAAAATGGACTAAAATTATTTATTTTTGTAAAGTAAAACTTGCATACATGTTTGAAAAGACAGAAGTAAACGTCAGTTCTTTATAGGATGATTATTTTAATTTTACCTTAAAATTACATAGACTTAATATGATTTAAAAATCACCTGCTGTAGCACACTGAATAAAAGTGTTTCATTCATCCAATTAAATAATTTATAGGTAGTGATTCACATCTATACATTTACTTTGTTAGCAACAGTGGTGGGCATAGATTAATTTTTTAAATCTAGATTAATCTCACTATGATCTTGAAATTTATCTAGATTAAAATGGCTCAATCAAATTCTGGTGAAGGTATTCAGAATATGTGTGTTACCCAAATAAAACTGACAAACAGTAAGTCTTTGAGAAGGGGTTTATCAAGCTAGGTGGTGCATTAGAAAAGGGGCTCATCTCCCGTTTCCAAAATGCATTACAAAGTGCTTGAAAAAGCTGTAAACTAATTCCACATTGCACAAGGTGCAAACAACTTTACGCCTGTTTCACACATACTCCGTCTGCAGTGCGCATGTGTTGAATATTTTTTTATGCACCCATGTTAATGGATTCCAGTTTCGTTCCAGGAGCGTTGCGTCTGCAGCAGTGCAGCAATCGGTTACGTACCAAGTAGCAGCAAACGCGTCCTGTGTGAAAGCACATTGATTCCTTGCTGCACCACATACTTAACGCACACAGACTGCATACGGACTGCAGACGGAGTATGTGTGAAACAGGCATGGGCAGGGCCGTAGCTGGGGTCAGCGGGGACCCGGTGAAGGTTGTACCAAAAACACTGATTTAAGAAAAATAAACTTAATTAGGGAGAACTGAAACAGTTGTGGAGCTAATTAAATAAAAAAAAACATGTAAAAAAACAAGGCTTAAATTATTTTTTATATGATTATTATGTTAAATTATTGCGCTTGTATCAGTATGCTCTACTAATAAAGTAGTGGTGGTAGCGGACAGATTTTAATTATCAGTTCTTTTTAAAAAGATGCAATCTAATCCTGTACAATTGAATCCAACTAACTGAGTTAGTGATGTACGAAGAACGGGACCATGGTCTGAGTTCAGTAAGATTTTCTAAACATTTAATGAATTATTTTATTGAACAAGGAAGCATTTAACTGATCAAATTTAACAGTAAATCAAGGTTTTAATTGTAAAATATTAATGCAAATATTATTGGCTATAATGCATGAATCAACAGAGATATATATTTGTCGAGGGACCATAGTGAGTGGTCCTTCTCAGCATTTTTCTAAAATAAAAGCAGGTCAGTGAGGTAAATAAAAAGCTTGGCCTCATTTTTATGGTCTGGGATGATGGTTGCATATTATGATGGTTTCTGAAATAAAATAACATTGTTCATATGGCCCATATCAGAATTATCCTGTTCTAAATGGTGCAGCTTTTTATTACAAATAGCAAACAAATATGATAAAAATGGCTTTCCCACAAAATAATTCACTCCGCTCCATTTAATTATTGAAAAATGATGCACACCTGAGGTAGTAATGCAGCTACGACTTGAAATGTTATTATGTGTCTTTAATGTTTAGGAATACGTTTATTTTCAACTGAATCATTCCTGAATTTTGCCTGATGTCTATGAAAGGCTGCAACCATGTCTTGAATGCAAGGGGTCCAATTTGTTTTATGAAGTACAGGTGCTGGTCATAATTAGAATGTCATCAAAAAGTTTATTTATTTCACCAATTCCATTCAAAAAGTTAAACTTGTATATTATATGCATTAATTACACACAGACTGATAAATTTCAAATATTTATTTATTTTACTTTTGATGATTATAACAAACAACTAAGGAAAATCCCAAATTCAGTATCTCAGAAAATTTGTATATTACTTAAGACCTTATACTTATATGACTGCCATCAGTTCGTAGCAGTGAATGAAGATGTATCATATTGATCACAAGTGCAGTATGGAGTACCACAAGGCTCAGTACTAGGGCCGCTACTCTTCACGCTTTATATGTTACCCTTGGGAGATATCATCAGGAAACATGGTGTTAGCTTTCATTGTTATGCTGATGATACTCAGCTCTATATTTCTTCGCGGCCCGGTGAAACAAACCAATTTGAAAAACTAATGGAATGCATAGTCGATATAAAAAACTGGATGACGAGTAATTTCTTACTGCTAAATTCTGAAAAAAAAACAGAGGTGTAAATTATAGGACCAAAAACTCCGCTTGTAATAACCTAGAACACTGTCTAAGACTTGATGGTTGCTCTGTCAATTCTTCGTCATCAGTTAGGAACTTAGGTGTGCTATTTGATCACAATCTTTCCTTAGAAAGCCACGTTTCTAGCATTTCTAAAACTGCATTTTTCCATCTCAAAAATATATCTAAATTATGGCCTATGCTCTCAATGTCGAATGCAGAAATGTTAATCCAAGCATTTATGACCTCAAGGTTAGATGTTGTTCTGCACGCTTAGTAAACAAACTACAGCTAGTCCAAAATGCAGCAGCAAGAGTTCTTACTAGAACCAGGAAGTATGACCATATTAGCCCGGTCCTGTCATCGCTGCACTGGCTCCCTATCAAACATCGTATAGATTTTAAAATATTGCTTATTACTTATAAAGCCCTGAATGGTTTAGCACCTCAGAATTTGAATGAGCTCCTTTTACATTATACTCCTCTACATCCGCTACATTCTCAAAACTCCTTTTCCTATTTGGCGCCTAAACTCTGGAATAACCTACCTAACATTGTTCGGGTGGCAGACACACTCTTGCAGTTTAAATCTAGATTAAAGACCCATCTCTTTAACCTGGCTTACACATAACATACTAATATGCTTTTAATATCCAAATCCGTTAAAGGATTTTTAGGCTGCATTAATTAGGTAAACCGGAACCGGGAAACACATCACATAACACCCTATGTACTTGCTACATCATTAGAAGAATGGCATCTACGCTAATATTTGTCTGTTTCTCTCTTGTTCCGAGGTCACCGTGGCCACCAGATCCAGTCTGTGTCCAGATCAGAGGGTCACTGCAGTCGCCCGGATCCAGTACGTATCCAGAGCAGATGGTGGATCAGCACCTAGAAAGGACCTCTACATCCCTGAAAGACAGCAGAGACCAGGACAACTAGAGCCCCAGATACAGATCCCCTGTAAAGACCTTGTCTCAGAGGACCACCAGGACAAGACCACAGGAAACAGATGATTCTTCTACACAATCTGACTTTGCTGCAGTCTGGAATTGAACTACTGGTTTCATCTGGTCAGAGGAGAACTGACCCCCCAACTGAGCCTGGTTTCTCCCATGGTTTTTTTCTCCATTCTGTCACCGATGGAGTTTCGATTCCTTACCGCTGTCGCCTCTGGCTTGCTTAGTTGGGGTCACTTCATCTACAGCGATATCATTGACTTGATTGAAAATAAATGCACATACACTATTTAACTGAACAGGGATGACATAACTGAATTCAATGATGAACTGCCTTTAACTATCATTTTGCATTATTGACACACTGTTTTCCAAATGAATGTTGTTCAGTTGCTTTGACGCAATGTATTTTGTTTAAAGTGCTATATGAATAAAGGTGACTTTGACTTTGACTTTGACCAATACATTTTTATTTTTAGAAATCTTGGCCAACTAAAAAGTATGAACATGAAAAGTATGAGCATGTACAGCACTCAATACTTAGTTGGGGCTCCTTTTAATTACTGCAGCAATGCGGCGTGACATGGAGTCGATCAGTCTGTGGCACAGCTCAGGTGTTATGAGAGCCCAGGTTGCTCTGATAGTGGCCTTCAGCTCTTCTGCATTCTTTGGTCTGGCATATCGCATCTTCCTCTTCGCAATACCGCTAAGGTCATGCGAGTTTGCTGGCCAATTAAGAACAGGGATACCATGGTCCTTAAACCAGGTACTGTTAGCTTTGGCACTGTATGCAGGTGCCAAGTCCTGTTGGAAAATGAAATCTGCATCTCCATAAAGTTGGTCAGCAGCAGGAAGGATGAAGTGCTCTAAAACTTACTGGTACACGGATGTGTTGACCTTGGACCTCAGAAAACACAGGGGCAGATGACACCAGCAGATGACATGGCACCCAAAACCATCACTGACTGCGGAAATTTTACACTGGACCTCAAGCAACATGGATTGTGTGCCTCTCCTCTCTTCCTCCAGACTCTGGGACCCTGATTTCCAAAGGAAATGCAAAATATACTTTACTTTTTTTTATACTTTACCATTTCTAGGAGGGACTTCAGAGTCTGTGTCTGTGGTGATTATGGCCCTGCTCTGTGGATTTTCTTCTGATCATGAAGCAACATGGTGAAGCATTACATCTGTAACATAAGTTGTAGGCACTCTCACGTGTCATAAAAGTAGTTTTGTTTTCTAGTTGGGTATGTATTCTTGCAGTGCAACTCCATTCATCTACAGTAGCTACCCATGCTGTGGCGAGTTGTGTGGGTGAAAGACCAAACCAAGAGCTCATCACTAGCGTCTTTTTCCACTCATCAGATAGTGGCTCATTCGAAAACATTCTTTCACACACATACACTTTACCCATTTTGGAGGTTGAGGTTTGTGTGTGTGTGCACAAAAGAGCAGAGGAAATGAAAGTGTGAAATATTAAAGTTGTGTAAGGCGTAGTTTCAATCACTTTCTGTCTGCACAGCCATCATGAGGTCGCTTGTCTGTCTTCCTTTCTGCCTGGTGATGTTTCTGTTCTGTCTCATTGCAGGTGAGTCTCAATTTAACCTTTGTTACTCATTCCTGATTCCTGGAAAGTGTTGTCAATTTGAATGCTTGAATAAATCAAAGTTACATTTGTTGAAATCTCTTTTTATGAAGTTCTCAAACAGTTTAATGTTTCAACTAATGTTTTTGTCATGCAGAGACAAGTCAACGACCTTCAACCTGCTGTTTGCAGACGAGCAAAAAAAGAATACCCATAAACAGGGTGTTGAGTTATACAGTCCAGAAAGCAGGAGTTTGCCATATCAGCGCAATTGTGTAAGTCTCCAGACTCTCATACTAAATGACCTTTAGTCATAGTTGTTTTTCATAAATTTCAAGATATTGTAAAACCAAAGTTAACAGTGCTTACATTGCTTTAAACAGTAATTAACACTCAACATGGAATTTAAATTTTAATTTCTATAGTTTTTCTTTGTAGCTTGTGCACTGTAAGACAGACAATTAGGTGTATTGATCCAGACTCGGAGTGGATCAAAGATCTTATGAGAACGCTGGACCAGAAAAACGGACAAAACAAAAATCCTATTTGCCGAACCAAAATGCCAAAAGACAGAAGAAAAAAATAACAAAGGAAAGATACGGAGACAGAAGAATCAAAAGAAAATGTAATACAATTTTTGTCAACATTTGTAATACACTGTTTGACATATCCCAACTGACATAAACCTGAATTGATTTTAAAATAAGTATGACTTTTTTTTATGCTGACATCTCTTTTGTAATAAATTTATTCTTCTTCACAGATTTTAAAATCTCTTATCAAGAATGTATTTTTGTATTTTATGATTAAAAAAATGTCATGTTGCAAAATAAACAAGAATTGTTAAATATAGAAAAAAAATTACTGAATAAATAAATGATGTATATTTATGATATTATTATATTTCAAATAATATACCAAGGTTCATAATATGAATGAGCAGATCCTTTAACCACAAAGCCACAGCTTCAGTCTGTTTCATGAACACCTGGTACTCTCTTTTTCAATATGCAGTAATCAAATCCTCTTAAGAGAGATTCAGATCAAGTGAAAAGAGGTATCTGTATCTATAATCTCAAACACAGTATGCCTCCATGCATTTAGATAACTGTCAGGTTCTTGTAAATCCTGGACTTGCTGCTTGCTTTTATGAAATGTTATTTAATATTGACCACCAGGTGGAGATGTATGACAGAGGATACAAACCCCCATAACTGGGGTCTTAGTATTTAGTGTTAAAAATCCTGCTATGTTTGCAGCAAGTCAAATCTCTAAGTTCATTTACAGCTCAAAAAAAAAAAATAATAATAATGGTATGTACTCACAGTTTGTCCAGCTGTATGCCTGATTTAAAATGGTTTCACTTCTCTTGTGAGAAATGCCTTTTATAAAATTGAAGGAAATAAACTATGGACATTCTATGAAATAATTACAATATTGTAATGCACTGATGTAAGTTACAACACCTAATATTTACTTAATACAGTTTTAATTTCTAGAAATAGACATAAAATAGCTTTTATGTAACATCCTCTTGAGACAGGCTTCTGGGAAAGATGTCTTTCTGGACAGGAACTTGAAGCTTGCCATGGTTTCTGCTTTTGGTTTGTGGTGAGTTTCTTTATGACTGTGCACCCTTCTCAGCTTTATGCTCAACTTTCTAACACTTTTTCTTAGCTTCTGTTTTTCTGTCCAGTTGCTTGTCTTTAAATGTCCTTCAGTCATGTGAAATTGTGGGCTTGTTATGGAAGTAGTGTGTAGGATGTGTGGATGTGAGTGTATGTAGGAGAGAGGCCGGGTGAAATTAGACACCTGCTGCTTCGCTCTGCTCTCATCAGAGTGTGTGTAATGCAGTGGAAAACACACCTGCGTCCTGTCAGAGGGGCAACATGGACGCCACACTTACGACGCAACAGATTCGTGATAGACTCCATTGGAAACAAACACAAACATTGTTTTACAAAAGATTTAACAGAATGTAAAATATACCAGAATAAGAGAATGCTCAAATAAACAAAGAACTCAAATGTATGGCATCACTAATTTTTTTTAGCTATATCACCAAGAATTAAGATATGAATAAGTTACCACAATAACACCATGGTTTTTGGATCCAACCTTGATTATATTACTTATATGAAGTACCATGAGTGAATATGGTAATCTTGCAGTACCATAATGCATTACCACCACATGCCACCAGTTCTTTAAGTGTAATTGTTATTATTATTTCTGAAGAAATTAATCTTACATTCAGCAAAGTCACACAGTTATAAAGGCATTCTGATTGTAAAAAAATAAAAATAATAATAATCATAATACAAAAAAAAAAAAAAATACAGGTTTATGCTTTTAATAAAATTATATTAATTTTTTTTTTCATCTTGGTGCCCCCCACCCCACCCAAAAAAGTAAATTGTATAATCAACAACACTGATAATAATAAGAAATGTTTCTTAATCAGCATATTACAATGATTTCTGATAGGTCATGTGACAATGAGGAATGGAGAAATGGCTGCTGAAAATCAGCTTTGTCATCACAGAAATATATTTCCATATACAGTATTCAGATAGAAAACAGTTATTGTAAATTGTAATAATAGTTTTAATATTACTGTTTTTACTTTATTTTGATCAAATAAATGCAGCATTTTTAGCACAAGAGACTTCTTTGAAAATCATAACAATCAAACTTTTGAACAGTAATTTATATATTACCGTTTAATGGGTACTGAAACATCTTTGAAGAAAGATTTACTTGTATTAATTTTAACGGTAATTATAATATTTTATATGATATTAAAATAAATTAGAATAATAATTTAATGAAATCTCTCTCTCTCTCTCTCTTTTCTTTTTCTAAACATAAATATAAAAAACAATCATGTTTTCATCCTCTTCCTCTTCCTTTTTTTAATGACATATACTAAGAAAATAGATTTTGTGCATTTCACCACTAGACGGACACAGGCTGACCTTGTCCCTTCTGACATCTCAGACTCTGGAGAGATAGTGTTATCATGGCAAGTTATTAATATCGACTATGTGCTTTAGATCGATACAGAGACCTTTCACACAGACCACAGCTATAATACAGCACAGATGAGGCTGCAACATCATTCTCTCTCAGGACACACAGGTAGAGCATGGAGACTTAGAGGCGTCTGCGCTCTGTTCGACTGGACATCCACGTCTCATAAACATCCTGGAGATAACATTAGACATACTTAGACATCTTTATAAATAAAACACAGCACAGGTTTGATTCCAAAACAGCAGCTTATTTTCTGCCTGAAAGGCCTCTTTAGACAACATTTTGGTGTGATTACAGTACAAAAGACTAGAAAATATAATCTAACTTCAGGGTCTGATTCACATCCTGGTGTCTTTTTTGTTCCTTTCATTCTCTTGATTCCTCTTCCCGAGGCTGGCGTTAAGAGGCTGTGCAGAAGTGATAGGAGTCTGGAGTTTGATTTAGGGATTTTCTGTGTTTTAAATAGAGAGGTTAACTGGGGTCATGGCGGGCCAGTGATTTTGTAGGGCAGAAAACACAGCTGTGTGCTTCTGATTAGGAAATATGTTGTGGATTTGAGGCTCCGTCAAAGGTGTGTTTAGGAAGAGATGGGGTTAATAAAGTCAACATACGGCTTAAAACATTGTCATCCCGATAGAGAGAGGAAGAGAGAGGTCAAATAATGTGTGTTAAAGATAAGACTTCATTTCACTAGATCCAATAAAAGCAGTGTAAATGCAACAGAAATATCTGCCATGCAAGGCAATATATCTAATCCAATTGCAGCAGCAATAAAAATATGATGTTCACAGTCCAGACGTATGCATTCTTAAAAATATCCCTCGTTCTCTTGTGTATCTTGAATCACTGTAGTCCAAAAGCCTGAAGTTGCATAACTCTGAAGGAAAACCCTGCATCTTGACCTACTTAAAGAGACTGTAAAAACCGCCTGGTACCTTTTTAATGTCGCCTCGCTCTGTAGCTGGATGGATGCTGTAAGTCTTATCACTAAATATTGATTAAATTAAGTAGAGCAGCTGTTTGATAATGAGATCTCATATAATTACAAAGACTAGTCCATACCAGAGCATTACGGATTGATCCGTTTCTCTGCCTCGAAATGGAGAGAAGCGGGATTCTTGTTCGGTGCGTCTTTGACAGGGACGATGGAAGCAGAAACCCAATGAACCCGAGTGATGTGCAACATCACAGAGCCGAAGCTGAAAAAACATTCTCTCTTGATTATTACATAACCACGTCAGAGGGACGGCAGTATTTTCTCTTCTCTGTGATCTAAAAGAGACATCCAGTGCCCTCTAAAGCATTGCAGAAGAAGACATATTCAGAGACATTACAAAATAAACAACTCTGACAAGGTTTTGTTCTTCCAGGGGTGTGTTGTGTAAGTGTCTGAGGAAGCACAACAGAGAGGAAAAAGTGATGGAGATCATGGGAAATAGTTTTGTTAATGTGTTAGGTGTTTTTTAAGAGGTTCGTATGATTAATACAAAGTTGAATTGTTTTCTCTTTGAATAGTTCAGTATATATTAGTAATACCTTCCGAAAATATGCTCTTTCAACAATGTCTGTCAGCTGTTCTTACATACACCACGATGCATTTATAATATAACATTTATTTGAATTAATTATCGAGAGAGAGAGAGAGAGAGAGAGAGAGAGAGAGAGAGAGAAAGACTTCAAACTAAAATATTTTATTTAAACCCATTAAAATGTTAATCCGGTTGCAAATAATAGTGAAAAATCAAAACAAAACAAACACAGTATATACTGGCTTCAGTGTTGTTGTTTTTAATTCCCTTAGTAATTTAATTATTCATTTTTTCAGTTATTACTGGCCTGTATTTTTTTTAAACGCCATTAAAAAAATTACATCATAAAAAAATAATTGAGACTTTACCTTGCACCTAGCAACCACACAAAACACCCTAACAACCACATGCTAAAACTATTTTACATACCTTAGCAACCACATAGCAACACTCTAGAAAATGATTAAAACATTAAAACTAAGTTTTGGGCTAGTGTAGCTTTAAACATTCGTCCATTTTTAAGAGCTACAAAATACAATAAAAAAGTAGAGATGAAAGTCGTTTATTATTAGATTTCACTTTCATTTCCTGTTTCTTTGTAATTCGGATTCTCACAGTGTGACAGATAGTAAGCCACTCATTTATTCAGCTATTCAATATTAACGGTGCTTTAGGTAGTGCCAAGGAATGAAATTAACAGAGCACTGAACTTTACTCAGGCATGTGGCCTTACATTGTCTGCATTCAGTGAACTCTCACTGTGTTGGGCCAGTTTTTTAGCTGTAAAAGACTCTAAACTTGTTGTCAACAAGAGTTTTTTTTCTTTTTAACTCACTGTATGCTTTACTAGAAGTAGCCTAGTGCATGCTCAATGTAACTTTACCACATAAAAAAAACTTAGCAACTTCTAGAAACCTGCAGCAGACATGCATGCAGCCCTTTTTCTTTCTTTGCACCAGACACTTTTATAGAGCTGCACAAAACCAAACAAAAACAAAAAAGCTCTTTTGTGCTGGCTTGTGGTGCATCAGGGACTGCATGCTGGCTGATTGACAGGGGACCAGGCTCCACCCACCAGAGGTGAGCAGGAGTGTGGGAAGAGGCAAGTGCACAATGCTTGCTCTCCAGAGGGGCGGGAGGGACCTAAGACTCGGCCCCCGCTCCATGGCAGACAGGGCAAGGCTCTCTTTCAGTAGACAGAGCCCTAGGGTCAGTATATGGGGCCCGAAGCAGCAGATCTGTGTGGAGTGTCACGGCCCTCGTTTAACCTGTCCCAGATGGCTCTGTACTGTGGGCAGCACACATCAGCCTGGGAAGTTAAGCCTAGGAGTTGCCAAGTTCAAAGAATAAGTTCACGAAAATAATGTGGAAGTGAAATAAATGTGTGTGTATGTAATGGATGACATTAGTTACTACAATCATTGTCACGTAATTTGGAATCAGACTATTTGTATGTAACCTGCCCACTGTGCCAAGTATATACATTACACATCTATAATAAAGTATATATGCAATTTATTATTTATTAAGATGAATCATATTTAACAATACTTTAACAATCTTTCTTTGAGATATTTAAAACATTAAAATCTTCAGTGAAACCAGCTCATAGTCCAAATATGGGACGCTTAGAGAAGGATAAAGGCTTTTTCTAAGAATGTATTCATCACAATTAAGCCACTGAAACCAATTCAGAAGTATTTTTCTCCATATTAAATGCTCTTCCCATATGCAGCAGCAGCAGGGTTCTGGAGATCCAGAGGGGCCCCTTCTCAAAGTTCAAGAGCTCTGTTGCAACCCCCCGTCCTATGCCCATCCACCATGGTTACACATCCATGATAGACAAATATGAAAGCATGTGGCTCTCGGCTGAAGCTGAAATGATCATTCGTGCTCTGTCTGGCCTCTGGAGCTTGCCAGCGAGCCTCATTAGGTTCAAGCTATCTGTACTAAACAACAGGAGGTCTTAGGTTAAAGGTTGATATGTATTTGTCAGCCTTGTTACACCTGTCAAAGTCCCTCCCACTTCAATAATAAGAGCGGGCGTGAGGATCTCGGATCTGCCACAGCTGTTGGATTCTCTGGCTGATGGGTAAAGATACTCACTCCTCTGTGCTAAACAATCAAACAGGTTTATGTTGGGGATGTGGTGCAGCGGGAGATCATGTGGAAAACACGTCGTGACCACAACTTCCCCAAACATGATGGTTCATCTGACAAGTCACTAATGCATGCCTCGGGGTTATTTAAAAAATTCAGCATGCCTTTAGTTATTTTTTAGGAAAGAGATACGACATTCAAAGAGAAATGAAAGAAGAAAAGGAAAATCTGTCATAATTTATTTACCTTTATGTTGTTTTGGACTTTTTAGGCTTAAAATTGTGCCTGTATTATCCCTGTTTTTTGGTTAATTCATAAAAGAAATGGTTTACATACAAAACCAATATGAATAGTTTGTTCACAAATCGGAATCATTTGGTTCTCGGATTCAACTTATTGACTCGATCCAATCACAGGGTTCTCGAATACATGGAAAAGGAAAACCTTAGTAGGTTTAGAGTAGGGAGATAAAACATTTAAAGAGATATTTTACTCAAACAGGAATATTCTGTCATTATTTATTTAACTTTTGAGTTTTGGAGCTTTCATGCTTAGAATAATGCAAAACCACCATGAAAATATCAGACAATTAAGACTAAACATAAGTCAGTTCATGACAGATATTGCCATATTTTCCTATTTTATTCGTAAATGAACTGTTTTATGAGTCAGATCTGGTCAATGGATCTTTTAATAGAGTTCACAAAAACAGTATGAATGACTTGTTCACAAATCTGACTCATTTGGTTCTCAGGTTCAACTCATTGACTAAATCTAGTCACAGTGGTTCTTGGAAAAAGGAAAACCTTTGTAATGTTGCAGTTTAGAGATACGATATTTAAATTCGTTCAAAAAGGAATCTGAAAGTCAATAAACAGCTTACATAAAATAAAATAAAAATCATAATTTACTCACATTTATGTTGTTTTGAGGCTTTCAAGCTTAAAAGTATAAAAAACCTTTATAAAAGTATCATAAAAGTATTAAATGTAAAATGTAAATCGATTTATGACAAAAATTGCAATGTTCAGTTTCTGAATGAACAGTTCTTGTGAGTATTGAGTGGTCCATGTGTGCATTCATTCCATCCAGTCACAGTGGTCCTTAAATACATGAAAAAGGATAATTATGAGTGAATAATTTGGTCTTTTTCTCACTTAGCACCACTGTATATGGCATCAAAAGACTTAGTGCTCAGGTTGTTTTATTACTTTTATTACACCTTCATGGTGGTTTTACATGCTTTATGAGGATAACAAGCTTCATTCTCAATTCAGTGTAAATGCATGGAACAGCATAATATATATATATATATATATATATATATATATATATATATATATATATATATATATATATATATATATATATATATATATATATATATATATATATAAACATTGCATGACATCAATAATCCTACCCAATACCCTAAACTTAACAACTACCTTATAAACTATTCATAGGCAGAAATAAGGAGTTAATTGAGGCAAAAGTCATAGATAATGGTTAGTTAATAGTGAGAACTGGACCCTAAAATAAAGTGTGACGTTTTTTTTTTTTTTACACAAAGTGAATAAATGAACTATTTCTATAATTTAACTTTAAAAGAAAAATAAAAGCGTGCAAGTAAGGTTTGTTTTTGTGGAAACTTTCAAATGTAGCTTCTTGGTTGCTGCACGCACGTTTTTTCCCCAGACTTTCCTGCATGTCACCAAAAGTGTGATAGACAGCAAGAGAAAGACAGAGAAATGCAGATTAAAAGACAATGGCACTAAAAAACCTCACTGCATTTTTTTTTTAGCTCTGGTGTCTACAGGCTTGTCTGAGCCATTATAAACACCCCCGGCACTCCTCCACACACCCTGGGCAGTGAGCCTGATTGTCTGTCAGCTATTGTTGGAGTGGGCTTACATAGAGACATCTCATTTATACTTCCTGCCATCACATTCAACCACACGAAATGTCATTTTTTTTGGTAGGTGACAGAGCTTATGAGGGCTCCTGCGTGGGAGAAACCAGCTGGCAGAGGGGAAATATGGTGGCCTTTTTCCAAGAGCAGTGAGACTATTGATTTGACCTTCATCTTTAAATACCAAATATTGAGCTTTTGGTCTAATGGGCTCTGTTGTGTTGGTTCACTTTGTGTCCCCATTCCTGTGATATGACAAGGTCAGGTGAATGTGGCGGCAAGTTGCCACAGTAGGGCAGTAAAGTGACTTTGATCCTCTGATCTAAATATCCATAAGTATTTGCCAATGACAACTGGTGATTTAAGTCTTTAAGTATCTATCTATCTATCTATCTATCTATCTATCTATCTATCTATCTATCTATCTATCTATCTATCTATCTATCTATCTATCTATCTATCTATCTATCTATCTATTTATCTATCTAAACTGAATCCAGACAGCATCTATCTATCTATCTATCTATCTATCTATCTATCTATCTATCTATCTATCTATCTATCTATCTATCTATCTATCTATCTATCTATCTATCTATCTATCTAAACTGAATCCAGACAGCATCTATCTATCTATCTATCTATCTATCTATCTATCTATCTATCTATCTATCTATCTATCTATCTATCTATCTATCTATCTATCTATCTATCCAAACTGAATAATACCGACAGTAAAAGTCCTCTAGCAATACGCGCTCACCCAAGGCACGCCACGCTCACACGCGTGACGCCCCCTTCATCCAGCTTGTTGTGGCCAGAGAGTGCAGCTCGCGCCAGTGTCGGATCCTCGTTCAAACAGGCGCGCTGTTTCCTCTTCAGCTCAGCTCAGCTCAGTTCAGTTCTCCAGCGCAGCCACCGGCTCACCAGCCCAAGTTTACGCACAGGGATGCGGGCGCGTGGAGCCGCCTGAAAATGGCTCTCTGTAGGATTTACTTTTTCCTTGCTCATTTTCATATATTTGTGTTTTGTCAAGCCTTGAGGAATTATCCAGATAATGAAGGTAAGGCAAACAGTCGTTGGCGTATTTGTGCGCTTGGGATGTTCTTGGATTTTATTGGACTTTGGCAATGAATCATAAACGTTTTAAGGGGAATTCATGTACATTCGATTCTCTCCTGGGACAATCGCATTAAAATCGGATGCTTCAAAAATAGAATTTGCCTTGGAATTAGAAAACATTAAAATAAGCAGGCGTAAAAATGCAGGGTTCTCACACATGACGTCTTTTGAGTTTCAAAAACAAAACGGTTAGCGTTGCAACATTTGACGAAGGGAATGAATGATCCAATCATTTTAATTTCACATAACTGAGTTGAAAGGATTAAAACCGAGGATGTTTATGGCCAAATATGATCTAATGCTACCCAAAAGTTTAATTTTGGTTTTTGAAAACCATCATAAGCGGTTGACACAGGTGATGCATAGCCATGTTGTTTATATAATGGATATGCACAAATAATGTTTAATTGAAGACAATTCAGAAACTAAATCAAGCTGTATTTATATGTTGTGGTTTGATGCTTGTTTAGAATTGCCAGGGACGGTTTGGACAGGCAATGCCAGCTGTGACAAATGGATGTGAGACACTCATTTGCTTAATTAAACAATTAATTTGGAGCTATCAGAGAGAGCTGTTCCCACAGAGACTTAGTATTCTAACTCATCCAGACCTACATATCATAGCCTATACATTGACCCATGAGTGCAATCTAACTTCTTTGAAACTGCTCTGCTAGTGAGGGATATGAATAAAAATACAAATTTCAAGTCATCCAGTGATTATTTATAGACATTTGTGATTTAAAAATCTCTATTGTCATTTTAGATAACTTCAACAGATAAATATCACACATTTTCAGACGATATGTTCAAAGATGCAGGATGTCAGTTGACAGCAATCCACACTGATTTATTTCACTCTGAGCCTTCAAAAATCAGACAATAAATTAACCTCACTGGATTAAAATGGGTTTACTTCTCATTGTTATGAGATTAGGATTAAGCCACCCATTGTGCTGTTGTCAGAAGGAAGGTTCAATGGTGGGTTTAATACACATTTAGGTGGAATCTATCGGATAGGATTCTGTCCAGAGCATTTAGGCATGATGTCTTTGGCTGACTGGAGGCTTTGCAAAATTAAAATACACTTTGCTGGGCTTTGACAGTGGGAGTCAAGTCTAAATTTTGTGTGTTCTGTGATGCTTCATCGATTTAGCACATCTCAATAATCATTGTATTTGAGTAAATCTTTTAGCTTCACATAGGGTTGTCATTGTGCTGGCGTAAAATACAGCTGTTATAGAGGTGTGCACTTCCTCTAACTACCAGCTGGTGGTATCCCTGAGGTGAATTTTTCCAATATGTTTCTGTGAATGTTTGTGTTGTGAGCAGATCTACATCTGTGTTAGTGTCGACAAACTGTTTATTAACTTCTTGTTCTGGAGTTTTTGTCTTGTAAGCATTTTCTGCACTAAGGATGGTAGACAGGTCCCATATCGACATATGCTTGATATCCGTCTTCTGGAAGAACTAAAAGACATCAGCACATATTTAATGTTAATGACTACATTGTTTTTTTACATTCAGGGTCCAAATGACTGACTTCCTCAGCACATTTTCTGTTTTTGGAAGACATTACTGCAGTGCTTGGATATTTACACCCCTCTGGAGATAATAAAGCCCAAGATGTTGCAGAAACTTTTTTTAAATTGCTTAAAAAAAAACAACAAACGTCATTTCTCACAAGCTCAAGCTTAACCCATGTAGTAAAAGCTGTTGATTGATACCGTGGTTCTTGACTAGCTGGTTAAAGACCAAAAATGGGTTGCTGGTCTGATAAATAAATAAATGATATGCTGTAAACTAATTATATATAACTGAGCATAGTTTGGATAGAAAAATAAATAAATAAAATACAAATAAAAATTGACACTTAGTAGATGCTAGCCAAATTAGATGGATTAAGTAATGGATGGATAAATCTGAATTACTGACAACAGCATGAAACCATCAAAATAAATACATGTTCATATTTTTGCTTATTGTTAGGCTTAGGCAGTTTATTGTGATATTAAGAGACATTATTACATAAACAGCAAACAATTTTGGTGCATTTTTGGGCCATTTAACTGTAAAATCTGGATCTCCAAACCACTGATCTAGGGGAGGTTTGACTATAAATTTAAAGCATAGGAATCTATCGCATAGGATTTTATGCATGATGTCTTTGACTGACTGGAGGCTGGAGGAACCCGTATTTTTAATAAGTGCCTTCTGTTGCCCTCTTGCTGTTCTAGTTAGCGCTAAGGTCCCCCTCATTAGCTTGTCCTTTGTGCACGTTCTTACTGCATTTAGTGATGGTTTCTCGTTTGCTTTTGTTTCCCTCCCAGGCACTCTGGCAGGGAAATTAGCATGAGAAAACACACTTTTTATGTTCAATTCAGCTGCGCTCAGAGGCTCTGTTTTGCTCTCGTTCTTTCACTCTCCCTCTCACCATCTCTTATTTACTGACCTAAAGAAAAGCCTGAATTCACATCTCTCTTGTTTGCGGGTTGTCTGAGGAAGTCTGTTGATAAGTCTAACCTGTGGCCTTCTTTTTGTTTTCTGCAGGTTTTGGATATTTTCCCCCTTCTAGTTGATAGAAAGATGGTCGATGTCAATGCTCGACTGGTATTTACTTTGCTTACAGATGTTAATTAGTCATGACATTGCTGCTGTTCTATTCCTGCCATGCAGTTCATTATTGAACATTTCGGTTTAAGAAACTGGGTTGGAAACTTGGAGCTAGCTAGCATTACAAAATCAAATTTTGCATGGTTATATGACATTTAATGGTCCAGTCTGATTTCCAACAGATGTATTTGCTGATATAAAGCTCAGAGAAAAGCGCTATTGATTCCAACTTGGACACATTGGAAACATGTGTCTGTGGTGAAATTTCTGCAAAACGATGTTTCGTTGCTTCTTGAACATTTCACGACATTAAGGCCATTTTCACACATAGGCTACACAGGTATATTTATAAACTGAGTTTTTCTTTCTTCTGTTTTAAAAAAAATATGTCCACATGAAAACGCAAACGCATGCTATGAATCACTGTAAAGAGCATGCCAAGCCAACAGGTGGCAATCTCAACCGTAAAGCCATGTTGGCCAATCAGAAGCCTGAAAAAGTTTCAAGTAGGCGGAAATAAGAGTGCTGGTTCTGACGTCACAAGCCAAGAAATGGCAGTTTTGTTGTCTACACGATAACACTGCCATCATGAGTTTTTGAAAATCTTCAACCCGGCAGGCGTTTTCAAAAATGTTTGGTTTCAGTGACCTGGTGCTGCGTTTACGTGTGGACGAACAGCCAAACCGCGTAGAAAAAGCTGCGGTTTTAAAAATAACCACGTTCATGTGGAGTTTTATTCAAAACAGATGGATTTGAATCGGGCTATGTTTTGTTACATTGGTAGTTGTAGGTATCAATCTAAAAGATTAATGCTAACGTAAGACTTTTTGGTTTGCTTTTACAAATCTTTGAGCTCTTTTATTGTGACCCAGGTTTCACAGGACTCTGATCATTCCACAATGCTGTAACGTTACAAGGTGAGCTTCCAAGCAAGTTTACTAAATCAGAAAAGCCATACATTTGGAAAAAAAATATTTATTAATCTTCCCCGTAATCATAAGTTTTGTGAAAAGGAATAAAAGTTGCTGCTGTTTTACTGCCTCCAGTGTTCATTTCACCTGGAAATGGCAGTGAATTGTATAGTAGAGTTGTGCTGTAGAGGTTAATTGAATCCGTTGAATAAGTCAATTTTTTTTATATATATAAATAGTTGATTTTATATAAATAACTATGAGTCAAAACCATTAAAATGAGAGCTCTTACATTTTTCTGACTCCTGCTGCTCTGAATTGCAGACCTTATCGCCCAAGGCTGCATTCAGACTCCTGCAGATCAGACAGCTCATGCAGTAGAATGAGTCTCGATGCCTGTGGCATTTAAGGACATAGGCACATGAGTGCTTTGGATCATGTCCGGGAAGCTGGGTGCATTCCATTGGGTTAAAAACCACGTGAATCTCCTGAATGAGACGTTTCATTATTGTGCTGTTTACCTTTACTTGAGCATCGTCGTTGAGCTTGTGGAAAGTAGAAATGTAATCTAAATATAATCTTCTTCAGCTTGTTGAAGGAATAGTTCTGTAGAAAATCCTGTCATTATTTATTCACCCTTATGTTGTTCCAAAATAGAATATCGTTATCCTTTGTGGAACATAAAAGAAGATGTTTTGAAGAATGTTGTAACTGCTGCCCTTTGCAATGCAAGTCAAAGGAGTCCAAAACCCCCAGTGGGACCTCATTGACTTTCTTTGTATGGACTAACAAAAAAAGAATCTGATGAGGCATTTATCAGATTCTCTTGAAAAAATATTCCATGTTCATTTCAATTGGATTTGTACATTCTCTTGTTAATCAGAAAAAAAGATCAACATACATCCCCTCCTTTCCATCAAGGGTTAAAGGCATTGTATTTTAACATCTTTTGTCTGATGACGTTTTTGCATTAAGGACATTTCGGTCTTGGTAAAGTAATGAGACTTGATTAAAACAGATCCCTTGTGTGTTCATGTGTGCACAAGACCCTTTAAGTCGACAACAGCTTTGATCTGTCCTTATAGTGTGGCCCACTCCTTCACCTTCATTAACATGCTCTTTACCCTCTGTACCCAATACTCTGCCTAAATGTTTTCTAATGTCTGAGATGGTGTAAATTCTGTTGTGCATATCTCATTAACAGCACTACACTTATCACTGATGGTCTGCTCTCCTGGGGATTTGAAGCTTGTGTGCTATGAATCCTGGGAGGTTTTATCGGATTGGACCCCTGCGTTTCATTAATGCAAGACTTAATTGCTTAGAGACACATTCCGAATTTGAAAACGGCTGTTTCATGTTTATTACCTAGCTTTTTACCTTGGATTGAAGTTAAAGAATTTTGTTAATATAAATAAAATTAGTTTTATGAAATATGCTCATTTGGGAATTGACCTGATCCCTAACCATAAGTATTATATTTAGGTGCATAACTTGAACTAAGTATTTTTATATTTAATTTTTTGGTAGGCAAATTGTATGATTCAGCCCCAGTTAGCATCTTTTTTTTTTTTTTTTTTTATCAGCGGTGTTGAAAAACTAATCTCTTTAATCAGCCTTAATTATAAAGGGTCGTTATGAAAGCCACAAACTCAAAGGTGAAGTCATCCTCTTCTGATGTGTCCCAGTTTAGTCTCTCTAATTATGACTTGTGCTGTTGTGTTGTAACCTGTTTCATGCACTCTTGGGATTTCATGTCCAGCATGGGTGCAGTTCTGTTTGGATGCTGTGCGTCTCCGCACACACATCCAGACTCATCAGTGCGGCAGGTGTGGTCCGAGCCGTGTCTGTGCTTCTAATGAGACATCCCAAGAGTGTCTTCCCTGCTGTCTTCCACTAACTAACGCACAGGTCACCATTTCATGCCATGTCTGGCAGCTGCCCTTTTACACCACTAATCATGAAACAGACTTTGGCATGGCCGGTCAAAGGGCCATTATGTGTTCACTGTAATTCACAAGCTGATGTGGTTTCTGTCTAAAAGAGATGTGTGTAATTTTTTTCATATAAGTAAAAAACAAAAACAAATGAATACTCCTAGTAAGATCTTACCTAAAATAGTCAGCAATAGTGCATTCAGATATGAATTTAAAAGTACATTGATATGTCATTCCTTTTTACTTGACACTTCTTCTTTCTTGATTGAGTGGGCGGAGCTCAGTTTATCTCAGCAAAGCCTGTTTGACAATATGATGCTGTAGCTCTCTGGTATTTGTGTGGGTGATAACAGTGATTGTGTGGTGATTTCTGTCTCGGTTCGTGAGGCTTATCTATCTCATGCTGTTGTCTTTCAGCTGTGGCTCCAGAGTGAAGATCATGATCTCCATATATATATATATATTAGGGGTGTAACGGTTCACAAAATTCACGGTTCGGTTCGATACGATTCACTGATGTCACGGTTCGGTTCGGTACGGTTCGGTATGTTTTAGATACAGCAAAAAGAAAAAAATTGGCTACAAAGTATGTTTTTTGTTTTTTTTACATTGAACAATGATGGAGCTATTCTTTACCCATCTTCTATGGTGTTTTCTTAGCAGCATACTGTATAAAACAAAAACAGCTCCTTATAAAAAAAAAATGAAAATGTTATATTATTGTAGTAGTTATGAACAAATACAAAGATGTAACTTTTTATATGGAACTCTATAACTCTTTATATTGAGTGTGTTTTTACTCAATTGGTTCTCTATAGGGCTTATGTTTTTTAGAACAAAGCAGGAATTACGGTCTGGCTGAAATGGGCTCATGAAGGAATTTTGTAACGGGGCTCAATTACATTAAGCATGTTCTTAAAACCTGCGTTTTCCACTACAGAGTAAGGCGCTCGCTCACTCAGTACGCGCTGAAGACTCGTTGCAAAATGGCTAAAGGGTTTTTCACACAGGACGCGATATGCACGGCGCCGGACCCTGGGCTCAGCGTTGCCCTTCAGATACCACGCGATTTGCGCTGCACTATGCCAAGAGCAAAGTAGGTGGAGTTTTTAAAACTGCCCGTGCATACGTTCTATTTATAACAGTTCTTCTATCTAGTAACGTGCAGGCCTGTTAATTGAATCGTACTGCTCAGGAAATTCCGACACAGTACAGTACTAGTCCATTTTGATTACCGTACTTGTTTGGATGCCCCGATCGATTGGTAAAGTGCACCCAAACACCAGACCTGTTGGTTATTGGAGGATCTTCTATTTGTTGTCTGTTAAACGCATTGGCCATTTTGCAATGAGCCTTCAGCGCGTACTGAGTGAGCGAGCGCCTGACTGAGTAGCCTAACATAAACATATATAAGCTGGTGTTTTTTTTTTTTCTTGTTCGGGGGTGTCAGGGGCGTTGCCTGTTACGTCGTTTGGGTTATTGGGCTACCTTGTTGAACGCATATCATTATATTTCACAATTTTTAATTTATTTTCCAAATATAATTAATTAGTCCAACGAACCGTTCGGTACATAATGCGTACCGCGTACCGAACCGAAAGCCTCGTACCGAACGGTTCAATACGAATACGCGTATCGTTACACCCCTAATATATATATATATATATATATATATATATATATATAGGGTCCTATTTGTTGAAAGCCAAATAAATGAATCTGTAGTTTCAGTAAAATAAATGCATCAAAGGGTTGTTTATATAGTTAAATTTAAAAAGGCAAACATTCAAATGTGAGAAAGCAATATAGATTTGGCGGGAAAAAAAACCAAATGTCACTACAGTAGTATTTCTTGTTTTTTGTCATGTTCGAAACTTACAGAAATTCAGAAACACTTTATCTATATTATCTTATAGTTTCACGTTTGTAAATACATTTTAAGAGGCCTTTCGTGTCCAATTTCTAACTAGGAAACTCATATTTAATGTAATTCCGATAGCGTCTGAGGGCAGCATAAATGCAAAAAAACTCAATTGGTGTGTTTGGACACATGTCTGTTTAGGAAATACCAGAACATCTTCATTTATATGTGTTAAAGAGGTTTGTCACTGGACATTAGGAGATCACTCATGGGTGTCACGCTGTAACTCGATGGCTTTTATTTTGGGCATCGAGTCAAATGAGTGTGATGCTTGTGCCAGACAGCCAGGATCTCTGTGGCAGGTCTCATCAGTCTGTTGAGACAGAATACCACCTCCCAGTAGAGCAGACCTCTGACGCCCCACCAGCAGTGACTGACAGGAACTGCTGACTGCATTTCAAATACACCCCACCACTTCTGTCAAGACGGCTGTACGATACCAATCTCTTACAACAGATATGCTTTCCGTGCTTAGAGTGGATGCTGTGGAAACTGACATATCCGTCTTTGCAGGCTCTGTGTTTTGTGCATCAGTAACCCCAGAGTCCTTTTCTACGAACCATCATTTATTTTTACAGATGTGATAGACTTATGAGACTTGAGGGAGAAGTGTTTTTTTTATATACTTTTTTATAATATTTAGAGAAAAGTCAGCCCTAATTTATATAATTCCCATTTTTTTATACCAGGTTGGAGTGTGCCCTGATTTTCTGTCATGGACCTCCTGGATTAGCCTTGGTCACCCCATGTATAAAACTCTAGCTCCGCCACTGTGACCACTGCTCTCTTCCTAGTCTTAATGGTAAATCTCATCTATTGGCCGGAGGTGCTGAGATCTCTCAGCCACTCCGAGGGATTCCAACCTTCTCCATATCCACAGCTGCACAACCGAGAGCTAATGATGAAGAAAAGCACCCCCCCCCCCACAACATATAACCATAAACCATATTGAGATAATGGGGGCTAAATATTATTGGCTGGTGAAAAGGAAATGTATGTAAGGTTTACGACTTTGAATTTACTGTGATCTCTTAACATAATTTTTAATTCTATGGTATCTAGTTAGGAAATCTTGTCATTTTATTGCATGGGACTGTCATGTCTTTTGGTGAGCCTGATTATATTCTTCCTTAAGGACTGAAGAAACACCAGCTTTGTGAAACTATCCTTGCTCTTTTCCTTTGATGTGTATAGTTTAAAGGGATCTTTCACCTTTTGAAAGACTTTCTATGTGTTTGAGAACTAGACTTCTTTAACATTTGGCCTTTTGTGACATCTGGTTTGCATAAAGTTGTCAACTTGCTAAAGTTAGTCAAACTTGTCAGTTAGGTAATATTAACGTAAATGAGTTTTGTTGAAATCGCATAAATGGCTTGTGAATGTGATAGATAACATCAGTAAGAATGGTTTCATAATTTCAAAACAAGCTTGTTTTGCCATGTATGCCATTAATTTCTTTGCCATTATTTGTCTTAAAATGTCCTATAATATTTCCAATAACAAAATTTCCAGCAACTGTTATTTATCAGTAAAATAAGTGAATTGTGTGAAAATAATTAAAAAAATAAATGTACACATTTAATTAAAACATTATTAAAGCAAATATGAAATAATACATTTTAAGTTTATAAATCTATGTTTATTTTTTTGTGCCAGTTTAAATCGGAGCTGCTGTCCCAACTGAGCAAGTAAATAAATGATCTAGCCTGGGCTCCTTGCTTCTGTGGTCTGTAGATTAAAGATGTTCATGCTAGTTTATTCTGGTTAGTCACTGTTTGGTGCTTATCTTGCTGAAAGCAGCAAAGCAATTATGTTTACTTGTAAAACAATGTCAGTTAAGTTGGTTACACCTGATCTTGCAGGTGCAACTGGTTGACCAAGTGGTCTTGCTGGTTAAAATAGTAAAAGAATGTTCATAGAGTTAACATAGACCGTCATCTGGCTGTTTTAGACGTTTGAACATATTAGTTGTTTGTGATTTAATAGCCTGGTGTCCAAAACACAACATGCAAGTCTTTTCATCAGGGACTGTATATCAGTTGTTTAAAAAACGCTCGCTGATCCAGAACTGATGCCTCAGTTGTTACAAATTTTTCCTTGCTGTGAGTTAAATGTTACCTGCTGTTTGTATTAATGGGCTGTGTGAGGCCTGTGGACGTATTCATTTGTTTGTTTTATTAAATGTGTCTTTGAAAGGCTGAGCAAAATGATTTCCAGATCGTTTGGACTGATATATTGGCCTGTCTGGTTTTACCCCTTCATCAGAAAACAACCACACGAGCACCAGCGGTTAATGGCATCATAATCTGTATTCGGTTAAGAAGCAATATCCTGCTTTGACTCTACATATGGTTTTCTCTTCGAGCATCGTCATCAAATTTACCCAATTGCTCTCTATATGACCCATAAAACCAAACATAATCCATGTTTCCACATCAACCAACCATCAAAGTGTGATTTAAAACTGCACACTGTCTGCATGTCACACAAACTCATTGGCAGTCAGTTTTAATTAGAATTTGGATCCAGATGGTCTTTGATTTTTCTCATTTTCCTTCTTCCTTTTATTTGGAAATTGTCACAAAAGGGCACGCACATGTGCCAGGAGAGGGAGAGGTTGATATTCAGCGTGAAAGAGGAGGAACATCTGAGGTTTGGATGTGATTAAGAATTAATCACCCTGGTTGCCAGCGATGTAATTGGTTTGGAACGGAGCTCAAAGTGGGAAGTTCAGGGCTCCGACCAATGGGAGATTGAAAGATTGTAGCAAAAATAGCACCATCAACCTCTGAAAACATTGATGTGAGAACAGATGTAAAAAAGACTCCGTAAGGAGCTGGAAATCACGTTTTGTAATGTTCACAACTGAATATCTAACACCATCTGACTTTAGATTATTGTGCCTAGTTGTAGAATTTGTTGAGGTTTAAATCCACTGAATATGTCATGTACCATCTAAATAAAACTGGAACGAATAACCTCAAATGCAAAGTGTTGAAAAGACTGTAACAAGTGATTCTGACATTTGTAGAGCTCTGTTGTCTATATTTTATTCAGAAATACTGTGGCCTTGAATGATTCATGCTTTACATGACATCATGCTGTGTAAAAACCCCATTGTTGTTTATGATAAAACTGTAAAATATGATGTTCTCTAGTAAGTATACTAGCACCGTGGCTTTGATTAACTGTGCATCTCTGTCCTTTTCATTCTTTTACAGTTACTCTACTCGACTCCATGTCTACCCCAGGTGATCTGGGTTGGGAAGCATATCCACCAGAGGGGGTAAGTACTTGTGGAAGTCTGCAAAGCACAGCCAAAATAGATCAATCAACTTAAAAAATAAAACAAAAAACTCTATCATTAGGAGGTCTATGCATGTGAAAGTTGCCTTGGGGCTTTCTCACAGTACCTTTGCCAAAGATTTTTACCAGAAATCAGTTCAGTGTGGAAGCCACTGTCACAGGTTTTTGGATGAGTCCAAAGTTTTTTTATGCTTCAACATCCAATAAAAGGAATTTAAAGAATAACAGTTCAAATAAATTCAAAATAGACAATGCACTATGGGAAATTAAGTTTTTTTTTTCTTTTTAGATATCTAAATATGCATCTATTGTTCTATCTATTTGTAAGGCCTATCAAACTACAAGGCTTATAGATATGAAGTTTGTCTTGGCCACAGTTTTTTTTTGAATGTAAGAAATTTCTTTGAAATGTCATTTTACTTTCTGTACATTCTAATTCAAATTAAGCAACTGAATTGGAATTTAAAAAGCATTGTAAATTCTGGATGCTGCACAACCATTGTAACGTCTTATGGTTGTCCTTTTTGGGGTTTGAACCTAAAAACTTTTAATTAATAGGCCATATATTTAACTTTTACTCCTTATCCGAACAGTGTTATTACACCCCAGATTTAAAGTGTACTGCTTGATCTTTCCTTGAACTTTCTGACCGTCAAAAATGCTCACCGCTCCCCTCTGTGAACATACAGGCTGTGACTCTTCAGAGTTTCCTGTGGGGGGTCGTAAGAAAGTCTCATTTCGAACAACCCTGCCAACCCGCTGAGTAACGATTCTCTTTCTCCTCTGTGGGAGTTGGTTCTCATCCCACGCTTTCGTTTCATTCATTCAAATCCATTTTCACATGATGATGAATTGTAATAGTGGCCTTGGCACAAGTAGTCATGCTCGGATTCATGAGTGCCTGTAAAGAGAAATATCTCATGCTTTTGTGTGATGCTTATAAAGCAGGGGAAGTGTTCAAGGTTTGTCATGTTCAGCAATATGCATACTACACTTTTAAACTGAAAGATTTGATAGATTCACAATGCTACTTTTTGTGCTATTATTATTATCCCACAGACTGACTGACGTCAGTGCCAAACCAAGTTATTTTTCATGGTTTTCGGCTTTGTTGTTTACCTTTTAACAAATTCAGTTTACAAAGTACAATTATAAAATTTTCTCTGCATAAACAATGACTACGTTTACATGCAGCCAATAACCCATTCAAAACCGGGATATTAGCAATAACCCGGTCGCGCACGGCCATGTAAACACCGGTAAAAACCCGGATATGCTCATATCCGGGTTTTAAAAAACGGGATATTATACCTGGGGTACCCCTTTTCTAACCCGAATATTTGGTCTTGTAAACGCGTTTCGGCATATCCCCATCAAAATGTGTGTTCTGCGCATGTTCTATTCGCAAGGAATCTTGGTCTTTTGAGTCTTTGGATACAGGAAGAAGAATCGGAAATGACGCATATTGCGTCTTACGTCCAGACGCTAACCGTGCGTCGCCGTTTACAACGGGATATTGGCGACTGATTACACATTCCATGTATACAGGAGTAACTCTTTCTGCTCACGCATGTAAACGGGTTATCCCGAATGTTTCAGAAACCCAAATAGTGACCTTAACCCGACCATAACCCGAATTTTAACAGCTTGTAAACGTAGTCACCGAGTTGATTTGTGCATGAACAAAACAGCTGAGACAGTTCAGTTCATAACTTGGATCTGATTGTCTGTTAAATGCACTTTCAGTTAAATGAAGCCTTTTCTCGTAATGTGGCCATCATGTGTCAGTCAAAATGTTTTAGAACCCACTCTAAGAGCCTAGAAAGTTCAGAACCAAAGTGCAATTACCAAAGCATTAAGGGATGTGTGTCTCTTTGTATTGATCGACTTTTTTGTCTGTTTGTCAGTGGGAGGAGATCAGTGTAATGGATGAGAGGAACATTCCTATGAGGACGTATCAGGTGTGCAATGTAATGGAAGCCAATCAGAACAACTGGTTGCGCACTGGACTGATCCAGCGAGAAGGTGCGCAGCGTGTCTATGTGGAGATCAAATTCACCCTGCGTGACTGCAACAGCCTTCCAGGAGTGCCTGGAACCTGTAAGGAGACATTTAACGTGTACTATCACGAATCCAACAATGCCGTCGCTGTACCTTTGCGCCACATTCGAGAGAGCCAGTATGCCAAGATTGACACTATAGCAGCTGACGAGAGCTTTACGCAGACCGATGTTGGGGATCGTGTCATGAAGTTGAATACGGAAGTGCGAGACATCAGTGGTCTAAGTAAGAGGGGCTTGTACCTGGCATTTCAAGACCTTGGCGCTTGCATTGCTCTGGTGTCGGTGAGAGTCTTTTATAAGCGCTGTCCTCTGGCGGTGCTCAATCTGGCCCGGTTCCCTGACACGGTGACGGGCGGCGATTCAGCGCTGGTGGAAGTGCGTGGCACTTGTGTGGAGGATGCGGAAGAGCTCGAAGCACCACGGATGTTTTGCAGTGCCGATGGAGGTTGGCTGGTGCCCATCGGCCGCTGTGTGTGTCGGCCAGGCTTCGAGGAGGTAGACGGACACTGCCAACGTAAGTATTATTGCTTTTACTGTCTCAAATAATTGCTTTAGAAAACAACATTTTTGTGGCTAGCTGGGTAAACGTGCTCTTGATCTAAAATGATTCTGTTTGAAATTAATATTGTGACCACATTAGTGGTTTTGCGTAGCAAACATTTCCAAATTCAGAGCTTTTTTATAGGTTCTTTCTGCTTGTGTTAGCATCACACAATCGGTTACACAACAGAAACTTGAGGTTACACAGATACTGTAGCAAATAGGTTTGGAGGTTTTGTATTGACTTAAAGACAAAGTACTAAAGTGTTTAAAAATGATCTAATGATTGGATGGAAGACATTAAGATTGATTATTGTTAGATTATTGAAATGTGACTCCATCGGCAGATCCTTTTGTTGAACAATAGATAAGGATGGGTAGGTAAGTGGATGAATGGATGAGTAGTTGGGCAAGAAGTGGGTACATAGATATAGTTAAGCTATGAATGTAGGAGTGGAGATAAGATAGATGGGTAGGTTTCTAGATGGATAGGTAGGTGGGAAGATAGATAGATGGGTAGATACAGTAGCTAGCTAGATGATTGGATAGATAAGTATATATTTGTAATCTATAAATATAAATGTACAGATCGATGGATAGTAGGGATGTGCAATTAATTGAAAAAACAGTTTGATTTTGGCCTCCAACGATCATGAAAATACAATAATCGAGATAAAACGATTTTTGCGCCCCATTCTGCCCCCTTTTTGCACTTTCATTCCTCCATAAAAGCCCAATTTCCCATGCAAATCAGTAAAATCATGTTACATGATATTTGCATAATGGGACATGCTTTATTTATAAAAGTATATTTATTCATGTTTGTAAAAGCGTGAAAGAAAACTTTCACTGCTCCTCAGGGAGAGATATGCGCTTAGAGATGGAACACGGACATGTAAAGTCATCTTTTAGCTCAAGGTGCACGCCTAAACGCTCAAATACATGCAAAAATTTGTCAAAATGCTGCGCTTAGTGATTATTCATGTATACCTTTGTCGGTAATGTAATAAATGAACGTAAAGAGTTGAGAATGAAAACACGTGTGTTACGGTAATTTGGATCTTAAAGTAACAGCGTGCTATTTTCCTGCTGCGACTGTGTGTTTGTTAATCAAAGAACAAAAGACAAATTTATAATCACACACTGCTCTTGATTGAAGGACTTTTGTAGCTTTAAGAAACAAAAAAAGTTGAATTCTTACAGTGAAGACTGCTGTTAATAATAATTTTCAATAATTTTGTGGACTTTTTGTTTGTTTGAAATTCCGCTTGTCTCTACAATGTAAATGTCATAGCAACCATATTTACAGAAAATACATATTTGATATGTATCACTTTCTTTAAACAAATCACTCATAATCGTGTTAAATAATCGTGATTACAATATTGACCGAAATAATCTTGATTATGATTTTTGTCACAACCGAGCAGCCCTAATGGATAGATCAATGTAGCAGACCTTGGTGTAAACTATACTGTACCTCAATCAAAAATCAGCATCATAATCCTTTAGGGAGTGTTCTGCACTTTGGTGTCTTTCATATTTCCAAACAAAAAAATCCATTAAAAGGAGAAAATGCTAGATAAAACCTCACAAATCAATCTATCCCCCTGAGAAAGGTAGACTGCACACTTTATTATCACGTGTGCATGTTAACGGGTTTAAACTCAGGTCTTTGCTGTTCTTTTCATCTCAGAAGGTGCTAATGGCTTCATTAATGTAGCTTGCTTTCTAGCCAAGATGAGGGGTGCTCTGTATTCATTTATTTATGTTGCTTTCGTTTCTCACTTCGCCTTTGGTGTTTTAAAGCCCTGTCACCCCTTAGCCTCTGTTTGAGGAACTTGTTCATATGCCACCCCAGGACAGAGAAGGCTGCAGCTTTTAAATATTCATTCAGCCATTCTGGAGCGTTTTCTTGTGGGTGGAAGTGTAGATCAGGAAGGAGGGGGGTTTGGACGGCGTTACAAGGAACATTTGAGTGGCATGCCTAGGAAGTAGACTGGAGAGATGGGGGTGGGATATCTATCACAGCCAGACCGATAGAGTCCTACAGCTAATGTCAATGATTGTATCTGTTCATTTGGATGTTAGCAATAGGGGCCAGTCAGATTTGATAACCCTTCTTTGCTGTGTGTTGTCATGATAGTGGCAGAAAATAGAGAAACAGGAAGTTGGGAGTTGGGATATATCAGAGGGTCTGTTTTAAAAATTAGCCAATAGCCTTTTGCTTACGTCACATCTGTTATGTAATTTTCTTATTGCTGTTGCTAGTCAGAATCTGATGGCATTAAGGACGGGACGTTCTCATTCTAGAGAGCATTTGGTTGGATAAAAATGTTATTAGGAACATGTGTTGGTTTGTTTTCCCAACAGAGAAAAGCAGTGCATTTTATGTGTATACATGCAAAAAGATAATTTATACTAGCATATAGATAATCTCAAAGCTACTACAAAAAAATCCTCAAAAATCCAGTTCTGAGACTGACTGTCTTAACTGGACAGTTTTTTTTTTTTTTTTTTGCATGCAGCCTGTGAAGACATGTCATTAGAAAATGTTGTCTATATATTTTCTTTATGTTGTCATAGGACTCAGTGTATCTTGCTACTTTCTATTCAGTTAATTTTATCTTTTAAATCTCACTCTGGAAACTCACTCTTTGCCACGGCACAGTACATTCAGCTCAGTGCCGCAAGAAATAATCAGCACCAATGGAAAAAGGGTAACATTTTAGCAGCCATTCATTACTAAGAGTGAACGAGACTGGGCTGCAACTCAAAAATAACTTTTTTACTCCAAATGCAATATGAAATTGGATCATTCATATCAGCCCAGTCAGCTGACAAAACATTAATTTCTCTCTGGCTCCATTAGCTCCCTGAAACCGGGCAATGGCATATGAAATGACTTAAAGTGAATCTACTTGTGGTCTGTTTTCACCTTGCGGTCTTACTGTGGGTTCTGGAAGTGCTTGCTGACGCTGGCTTTCTCCACTTTTCATGCTGTGAGGGCTTTTATATTTACTGTAAACCGCATTTAGTAGAAGGACAGAAGTATTACAGCTAAATTTAGGCTGGTGTTTAACAAACGTTTCTCTTTTCCTAATCTTTTCCTCAGTTTTTCCATCTTGTCTTTTCTTACTTACTACCTTTCTTTTTTGGTTTTGTTTTCGTCTTGTGGATTCTTTCTAAATCTCTTAACACCGCCTCAGTCTAGCCCACTTACAGCTCAATGTCGACCCGCAAGGCTGTAATAGAAAGAAAAAGAGAGGGAGACGGCTACTATTTAGATACGTCTTCTCCCACAACCTCGGCTCAGTGAGCTGCCTCTTATATTTATCCCTTCCATTCTTTTCTTTTCGTCTTATTGTGGCAGCTCTCGAACGCTCTCCAACAGAAACCCCCTTCCATCCATTCTGGTTTAACACTTTGTCCTGCCGTCCGTAAATTCATCCTTTTTCATTCTCCATATCCTCTCTTAACCTTTTATTCTGTTAAAGTATGTTGTATAAACCCTCTTGTGTTAAGTCCTTTCACCGGGGCTGTTCGTTCTTACCTGTATCTCTCAGCATCGAGCACTTCAGTGTACAATCAGGCCCTTTTGTTGGATGTAAATGGTTTGTGAGTGGCTTGGTGGTGCTCAGCAGACTCAGACTGAGTTTGGGTCTGGCATGAGGTCTGACCCGATGGCCCCACCAACTGTTAGCATGCCAGCTGGAGATGGGCACTCTCTTTTGTCTCCCAAGGCGTATTCGCTAAGCTCACACGGTTGTGGCTGAATGGGGCAGGAGCGGCAGAAATGAGCTCTTTGTGACAGTAATCTCGCTGTGAGGAGCTCTGGAGTGTCTTCCTCCATAGGATTTCAGCTGAGAAACTGGGTCATGGGATTGTCAGCGCCCCAATGGTGATTCACAGTGGAGGCGGCTTTTGGAGATGAGCATGTGTGTGTGCTTTAAAACCAAATTTTGGAGTGTAGATTGGAGAGGTTAACACGTTAAGAGACCTGAGCTTTCCACACACTGCTGCTGTTCATCTTTATAGGGCTCTGGTAATCTTATACTTAGACGTTTAGTTCAATTTCCACATCTGTAATCTTCACCATGTGATGCTCACCTGCTGGGTGACAGCATGATGCTGGAATTGCAGGAGTTTATCTTTAGCCTGTGATTTTGTACCATGTACATAGTCGCCATTCTGCTCATCCACATTGCCTTTTTTGGGTAAAAGGTGAATGGGCATAAGGAAATTGCGAGGTTTGAGTCGTTTTGCCTTTTATGGACAGGGCAGTTTAGAGAAGTGGTTCTCCACCTTTTAGTTCCATTAGTCCAATTACTTTTACATTATAAAATGGCTGAAAATGACTTTTATATTACAATATCAATATAAAAAGATTTAAAGGTAGATTTTAAAATATCGTATATCTTTTGAAGTATTTTATGCTCACCAAGGCTGCATTTATTTAATAACAAATACACTAAAAACATTAGTATTGTGAAATATTATTACAATTTAAAATAACTGTTTAATATTTTTGAGGAAACTGTTTGGAACACTACCACAAGTTTGGGGTAAGTAAAATTTAAAAAGAAGAGAGATGCTTTTATTCAGCAAGGATACATTAAATTGGCTAAAAGTTTCAGTTAAAAGACACTTAAATTGCAAAAAAATCTTTCCATTTAAAAAATGGTGCTTTTTTTGAAAGAAAAAAGGGTATATTATATTTATTTATATATATATTTAGTTGGTACTGCCAGTGAATCTGACCACAAAACATGCCTGTGGATATTTAGGTCCCATAACACATGAAGCGTGATATAGCATTTCTGCACTGTGGACATACATACACTGAATCATTTAACCGTCACTGGTACATGCTGATAGCCCCTACAGCTCAGTGAACCATGAAGCTGCCTGCTCAACATTCAGCCCAACTCAGTGACCTGCGCTGTTTTCTTCCCCATATGCATGCCATATTGCTAGCTTTCTGCTAGTTACTCATGGCCAGTTTTGAAGTGTGTGTATGAGCTGCATCTAGTGCAAGTTTTTCTTCCAACAGAGAAGCTTTTATTGGCGAAGACAGCGTAAGACATCTGCAATAGCCATTCTATTTACCCTTGACAATAATATTATTTCTGGAACAAATTGTTGAGGGTGAAAAACATTCTACATTGCTACATTGCCAGCCAGTTTAAACCATAGGGTTAAATGCTTAAAATTATTTTTTTTTTTTATGCAGGCTAAGTTTATATTTCTCCACAAAATTAATTTTAAGCATATTAACCCTATTATTAGCATCTAGTTAATCAGCCATCTCAGTCCTCTATCATACTGTCTACCACGTCATCTACCCATTTCTGTACCTCCAGCTGCTGTTCGGATCAATAATACTTCAGTAGCTGATAGTAAACAACATGGAATAATCTGTCAGTGGATGGCAAAGTGCCAGTCTGCAATTTAGGCTCACGGTCCAACTGTCATAACACAGACGATTCATGATACTTGTATTCTTTCATGTACAGTTGTCTCTAAGGAAACTGTAGAACATGTTTGAGTTTCAGATTGGTGGCCTGATGAGATCTGGGTGGAATAAGATATAAATGATCAAGTAATGGTATCACTGTTGAAAATTACATGGCGCATAGACTTAATTTCAGGATGGTTCCTTTGTTAGTGTATTCGTAGGTTTAAGGACCATGGAGATTTAAAATTTGTGCATTTCTTTCTTGGAAAGCAGTTAAACCGAGACTGTTGTGAGCTCTGCTGGGGAACGTCAGGATGGCTACCAGATGTAGGCTGTGTTTTTTATTTATTTTTTTTGTCTGGCTGCTGGGTCTTGGGTGTGGACCCCTGTTGGAAAGCTAGGCGCTGGAATAGAGGGTCTCCACAGCCAGAGCATCAAAGACTCAGAGCACCATCAATTATACAGGGACCTTGACAGCTTACAGAACTCTAAAACATCATCTAGGGAGTTTAGCACATTGTTGAATGTTCCTTTTCTGTCTACAGGATGAATTTATGAATGTTTTTGCATGCGTTTAGTAGAAGTAGTATTTCACAGTCTGTAAAACTGACAGTCAAGCTTTACTGTTTTTCTTTAATGAAAAGGAAAAATGTTAAGGGAACTAGACATTTCTTCCTCATTCCTCCTAATCACCCGCAGTTTAAAAGTCACAATAGGACTATTATTCCTATTTGAAATAGAAATATTATCATTTTACAGAGAAATTCACAAATCACATTATGACACTAATAGAGGATTGTGATTTTCACAGTTTGGTCGAGATAACCATTAAAAAAACTCATAATGGGGAAATGGACATTGCTGTTTATGTTCAGCATGGACAGTTTACACTTCTCACTACAGTGTTTGCCAGTGTGGTGATGTGTTCTTTGCTGATGTTGCCTCACAGTGATGGTATAATGGGATTTGTTTCTACACCTGTTCTGTCTCTTATTGGCACTCAGATGTATTTTTTTTTCAGTGTGTGTGTGTGTGTGTTGAGAAGGAAGACGGCACGTGGAAGCAACCACACGTGCAACCAACAGTCGTCTTGTATTATTTTTTCCAAACTCTTTTAATAATTCATCCGGCGGGCTGCAGATGACAAGAGGGCCTTACAACTAGAAGAAACAGTCTGCTGGGTGACTCAGAGTCCTTTTATTTAAAGTCAACATGAATTAGAATGGACACTATTTATTTGACTGCATCTTCCTGGTCTTATTGTCAGTGACTCCTTAATCCAAATTTTTAAAAACTCCCTTTGTAACCTTTAATCAGATATCTCCTTGCAATGGAATTAAATTAAATTAAATTAAATAAAAAATAAAAAATATATTTATTTATTTTATTTTACAATTTTTCTGCCTTGCCACACAAGCTATGGTTTTAACAAACTCTATGCTACATTGTTTCCCTCTTGTAGAACATTCCTTTTCACCCAAAAATAAATCCGATTTTGGAGTTAAGAGACAAATACTTCACTGTGAGCTGCCCTATTAGAACGCAATCATGTCTTGGTCATTAAAAGTTATTCCCACTTTTAAAATACAGGTGGAGCCACAGGAGAGACAGGAATTAAATATCCAATATATATTTCCACTTGTGTATGAAATGGAGCCACTATCAATAAAACTAGAGGTTGTCTTTTAAGAGGAGCCAGTTTCCAGTGCTGACTGGTTTTAAAGACCTGGTCTATATTTTGTGATTACAGAACTGCACAACCTCACATCTCCCAAGTAAACCTGTATTTTGCTATCAACCTGTATGAAAAGAGAGTACACACATCTTCTCAAGCAAAATTCTAGACCAATATGAATAAATCTTTTGGATTTTTCATGACACAGAATGTCTAAAGACAACAGTAGTAAGAAAAAGACTTCAGCAGCTGTTTTAATGGCTGTTCTATGTTCAAAAATAATGCATTGCTTTGGAAACTCAGCTTCAAGTAGTTTTATTTTATATTCCTGTGATTTTAAATTGATATAGTGAGGCTATAGCTCCATATGCTCACACACACAGCAAGAAAAAAAGCATGGATAAGCGGAGAAGAAATGCAGAAATAATGCATTGCTTTGGAAACTCAGCTTCAAGTAGTTTTATTTTATATTCCTGTGATTTTTAAATTGATATAGTGAGGCTATAGCTCCATATGCTCACACACACAGTAAGAAAAAAAGCATGGATAAGAGGAGAAGAAATGCAGAAATAATGCATTGCTTTGGAAACTCAGCTTCAAGTAGTTTTATTTTATATTCCTGTGATTTTTAAATTGATATAGTGAGGCTATAGCTCCATATGCTCACCCACACAGCAAGAAAAAAAAAGCACGGATAAGCAGAGAAGAATTTGTTTTATTGCTACTTTTCTCACATGTATGGATAATCTCTTTTTTATAGCTCTCCACCCAAGAGCTGTGGTCAGAGGCTCCCCCTGCGCCCGCTCTGTAGCTCACCCCAGTGAAATAACAGCAAGACCGCTGGTCTCCAAACACACCTGCTTTTCATTTCAGCCCCTCTGATTACAAAGGCTGCTGGAAAACTGAAGTATTGAGTACACTGTGAGTTTGAGGAGAATGAGCTGGATGCAAAGCACATTCCATTATGTTGTTCCCCAAGTACTGATGCATTTATAAGATAAAAAAAGCGCTACATTACATATTTTATTACATTTATTTGTATTTATTATATTACATTTTTTAAGAACATTTCCAGAGGTGGGGGGGGGGGGGGGATCCAATTGACTTGTACTGAAGAAGCCCTGTCTAGGCATCAGATGGAGGAGATTTGATCCAGCAACCACCTAACAATCTTCCAAAACACCCAATAAACTATATATAGCTATAGAAATGCACCGGCGCGCCTGGTACAGACAAGTACCACTCATATTCGTGCAAATCTAGTTATTTCGTAAGTGCGTTTGTCCGTAGCCTTTGCAATTGTATCATTTAAAAGTGGTTTTATTGTGTGTGTGTGATTCTTGTCAGAGTTGGATTATCTGCTGTGGGCTGAATTAATGGTTGAGGAAAACTGTAGAGCTCCGCTTTTGGGTCATGATCAAGTTGTCCACCTTGTTTCTATCAGTTGTTTCATTGGATTAAGTAGCCATTTTGTCTCTGGCTCAAGTGGACGTTATATGCCACTAGGTTGATAGGATGTTCCAGCTAGGCATACCGGCAAAGCCTTGGAGATTGGCTCTGTCACGCTGTGCATGATGGATGGAAAGCGGGAAATAGCCTTTGGAAAGAAAGGGCACTCCAGGGAGATTGAGAGCAGATTGAGACAAAGGAGAAATCCGTCAGTGGAGATGTTCAAACCCTTTCTTTACACCTCTGAGGTAATTGGACATGTATTTTGGATGTTGAAAGCCAGGTAGAAGTTGCATTATGTGACTTTAAGCCTCAGTTGCTTCTGGGATCAAATCTTCCTGTTTAAGGGGTTAAAGATGTGGCTTAGGCCCAGAACAGGCTATTTCTGTGTGAACACTGCAAATTACCTTTTAGCCTTGTTTCTAGTGAGTGCATTTTGAGGAAAGTCTGGCTCTACCATTCTCTAGTCATCAGCCTGGATAGGTTTGATTTTTTCCCCCTTCTCAAATTGCATAATTGCCAGGGTAAAAATGGCTGAAAAGACTTAAGAAGTCTCTGCACTGCAACTACACACTAAATCAGTACAGCGCTATAATCATCAGAACACGTCCATTCCTGTAGGAGAGATCAATTCTGCTAATGTGAAGAGCCTTGTTTATTCTTGTATGTCAAAGGGCTAAGCAGGTTATTTGCTAACCAACAGAAATGCAAACATGGGTATCTATTGATAATAATATGAAATACCCTAGAGGCTAACTGAAATACCTTAGAGGTTAACATGCTAGCCTCGATTAGCATTTCATGTGGAAAGAGGCACTTTTAAATTGATGCTTTTTGCCTGTTGAGCATCAGTGAGTCTAGTTGTAAGAAATTTCACTGAACACTAATGACAACACTTTTTAGCGGCTTTATAGTCAGCCATCAATTTTCATGTTGTATGCATTAAAGAGAATGCCTTATGATTATACTTCAAAATACTAACGCAAGCTAGTCTAGAAGAGCCCATATTTGTCTGTTTGAAGGCCAAGCACATTAAACATGCCTCTGAAGGTTGGTTAAAGTTTGTTGAAAGCGTTTGACATTCTTTTATTTCCAAGTGCTCTTCTGTGCTTTAGTTTGTATGAATCCTTCGCTATGTGTGGATAAAATTAACCTCTTCAATCCACCTGGAGTTCTACTATTTAAATTCTTGATTGACACTCAATGAAGGAAATGTTTTGGAATTATGTCGCCATGGAAAGTAGTACATAAGCCCCTCTTCCTACATAACAGAATGCTTGGTTTCTGTGGGTATGGGACCCTGTGGTTGGTGTTCCACTGCTATGCTGTTCTGCTTTTCAGAATAGGTACGCAATGCTGTTAAATTAGAAAGGGCACCTGAAGCGCTGGAAGCAGGCATGTAACTCTTACCATTTTACTTTCTCCCTCAGGAAAAAACTTCCTTTATTTTCTTCATTGAAGACTAATGTATATAGTCACCTAACTGGATTGACTAGACATGTTCAGTTCCATTTTTGTGTGTGTGTGTGTGTGTGTTAAATTGTGTTGTCTATCCTTACAAAAAGTACTGTGATGATGCCATGGTATTATATTGTGATTTGATTTGTTTGATTTAACCTTCTGTAAACTCTGTCTCAGATGTTTTCCCCCTTAATTTATAGTAAAATATGACTTGATTGCAAAAAGGATTGTTAGATTTAGGAGTATACATGGTACACCAAATCCCAAGTCCCTTACGGTTATTATAATTTCAATTTAAATGTCAATTTAAATGTACTTTTTACTATTCTAAGAGCCTAGTTTTTATTTTAGCTTTAATGTTTTGTATTTTAGGGCTACCAGATTTATTTTATTTTATTTAGCCTTTAAATGTCTTTTTAGCTTCAGTTTAGGTCAAGTTTTCCCAAATTTTTACGCTGCTTTCATTTTTGAATGATAGTAATACAGCGTCCCTGATCCATGTGATGGAGTAGGGTCTCTGTTAGCTTTTCAGGTGGTGGGTTGATGTCTATTGATCTGCCTCATTCAATATGAAGCAGAAGCTGCAGACAGAATGAGAAACACTCTAATAGCATTCATTCGTCCCCATGGACTAGGGCATTAAACACACTCTCCAAACATGTCTCTCATCCTCCTACTTGCAGGACAAAAAATAAAATAAAAAAAAAATAGAAGCGCTCCGCTGTTCATTTTTCTCTAGCTTGCTCTGCTGTCCCGATGGTGCTGCTCTTTCTGGCTTTTTGTTTGAAGGTATCATATATAAAAGCTATTGATTCTCTTGAGCCAAGGGGACACCAATCACACCAATGTAAATATTTTATAAGGAAGCCATCTGAAATCTCTCAGAGATGTTTCACTTTTCTGCTCATGAGCAGAAGTATGATCTCAATAGGTTTTGTTTTACAAAACTGAATATTTTCTTCCCCCATAAACAATTTGTGTTGACATTTTATTGCTCAATGTAAAATCCATGACTCTGATTTTGGTGGTTAAAAGGTGGTTTTTCAAATATTACTAAAAAGCGAAGAATTTTTAAAAATGTATTTAATATAACAATGCTTAAAAAAATGTATATATATAAAAAACATGAAAATCATCATAAAGGATGTGTATTCAGGTCATGAATTGCATTTTGTTTTTATATAAATGAATTGAAAATGAGTGTCATTGATTAATAGCATGAATACCAAACCGCCATAATCCATCATGTTCACTTTTTTTTGACTAAAGTAAGATTTCATTATGATAGACTTACCTTGCTAGAGCATTTTTTCAGTCTCTGATGATCTCAGATAAACCAATTAATCTGGAGCTTTTCAGCTCTCTGCTTTGGGGCAGATTGCTTCTCCTGGATCTGTCCTTCACAGCATTTCCATATCCTCTAACATACTTTCATTTGCGGTAAGCAGGCATAGTCGAAATCTGCCTTGTTGCTATTGCGCTGGCTTTGACACACTTGACCATTTGGTTTCCACAAAAGGCTGGGCTTTCCAAAGGCTTTCTGGTTTGGCATCGAACACAGAGAGGGCACAAAACCATAATACACACATGCTGTTTCATTTCAGGCCTCGTTTCAAACCACCACAGGGACTTTACACCTCTTAACTCACACTGACCACCAGAGGTGATAGAGAAAACAATCACCTGTTCTTCAGGTCTCAGCTTAGTATACTGTAATTAGTGTTTCTACGCCCCATGCAGCAGAACTTCACCTCATAACCCTGAAAACTATGTTTTAGCTCAGAATTATTTAGGTCAGTGAATACTCCCGGATTTCTGCCAGAATTCAGTGAGCCTGTTAACATAAAGCTTAAGTGAGTACAGCAGTGTAGACATTTGGGAAAATGGCTTTCCATTGAATTTCCACATCTGTGTATATACTCCTTTCGTACTGGTGTACAACAGAAAAACAGTTACTATGTAGAACATTGAGCTCTGGCATTTAAAAAATAAATAAATTGCTTTTTGTGTACGTGGTCATGCGGATTACATCATTTCCCTAAATAACAGGATAGCATGCCTAGATAACAAAATACTGTCAATGTGACTCTGAGAAAGGAATGAGTTTTTCCATCCCGATTGCCTCTCGGCGGCTTGAAGTAAAAGCATTTAGAGCAAATTCTTGTTCCTTTAATCTCTCAGAAAGATCTCCTGCTGAGAGGGTCTTATCCTTACTAAAGCATTATCGGTTTCATGTTTTCTCACTTTATATGTGTGTATGTAGCTGTATGTGTGTGTGTGTGTGTGTGGTTTTGTCAGTTGGGTCTTTTAGGAAATTTTGGGAAATTTAATCATTTGTGTTGAAGAAAGCCTATCTGCGGTACATAGTTTTTAAGCTTCTGTGTTTACTGAAATTTCATTTTAGACCAAAAATGTAAAATATTAAAAGGCAAAACTAAACTGGACTGGTCAGAAAGTAAATAATGTTTTACATGATTTTTTTTGTTATTTCCCATTAAATGAAATCTGCTCATGTTTTGACCCATTTGACCTTTTCACGCTTCATACCAGCAATAAACTGCTGTTGATTGGTTGGTGGGGAACTGAAAGATGTTGATGAATTAATTAGGAGGGACAGCTGTCTTATTGATTATGAAACATTTCCGGCCATTAAGTAATGGTAATGTGGTGGTAAATCAGAGCGTCAATTAATGGATTGAGGTTGAGGATGTGAGTGTAAATTATAAAGCATCCAATGTAATTCATATTTTACTGCTATTTGGGATTCGTCTGGCTCTGTTATAATGAAAAAAGACAGGAAATGGAAGCAGGAGATGTTGCAAGCCAGACATGAACTCCCTCCACGTTTACCAACAGGCCACAACTCTGATGTGATGTAAATCTATTTTGCATAGTTTATTTAGAAGAGTTTTCATGTGCAGATTAATTACATTACATACATCATAGGTTGAGTCACTTAACATTGTTAAATTTACATGCAACACCTCTCAAAACTGCGTCCACCTTTAACTGCTTCTCAAAGCTGCAGTCACTCTACACTCCATTAGCACGGTCCAAAGTTCAGTATTAGTCGCTTTGAAAAGCCTCTCCTGAAAAGGGAAATATGTTGGAGGCATTGTGCTGTGGCTGATAAGAACTGACATGTTTCGGATGTGTTTGCAGAAATATTGGGTTTGCTTTTAGTTCAGGGGCAACATGGGAGCCTGGCACACGGTGTCCCTGAGGGGAAGTACACAAAATACACACACACACACACACACACACACCAATCAGAGTCGCTCAGCTCCAACTTAACCCAGGCCTCACACATACAGAAAACACAGCTGCCACGTGCCTCCAGTCAGGCTAATGCTGCAGCGGGATGTTAGTTATGAGTCGATGGAGAAGTTGACAAGAGCTGAGAGGAAATCTCCCTCAGATAACATCACAAAACTGCTCTTTTCACATTGCTGCTTTATTTTATTTTTTAATTTATAAATTAAAATAAATAGAAAATAACTTATAATCACTTACTGACTAATGGAAGTCAAGTGTAAGGATTCTTGCTTCTGATCAGTCGTTATGTAGTTTTACTTTAACCTTTTTTCACTCTCTTTTAGCCGTAGCACGCAACATTTTGCATTTGCTACTGTAGCTTTAAGAATTTCTATTTGCAAATTACCTTTTTGTTTTTATTAATAAACAGTGTGTGTGTGTTTTTATTTCCCTTTTCAGAAGAGTCTTTTCTAGAGAGATAGATAGATAGATATTATTATATACAAAAATATCTATGCATTTATGTAATTTTATTATAGTTGTTATAACATTTTCTCTCAAGAAATAATTCCGTTATTGTAATTATATTTCTGAATTAAGATATATTTTATATAAAAATATATGCATATACATATATATATATATATATATATATATATATATATATATATATATATATATATATATATATATATATATACATACAATTTAAGATTTAATTGAATAATTTCATAACATTTAGGATTTTAAATTTATGTATAATCTGTACTTTTTTATGTGATTTATAAATTGGGTCATTTATTATAATGCAAATATTTCTGAATATAAATAAATGAAATAATTGTATTTTTTTTCTTATTGATAGCATGTCGTTCAGGTTTCTACAAGGCCTCCGCTATGGATGCGTACTGCGTGAAGTGCCCCCCACACAGCTACTCTCACCAGGACAAGGCCTCAGAGTGTGTGTGTGAGAGAGGCTTCTACAGGGCCAAATCAGACCCTCGCTCCATGGCATGCACGAGTAAGCAGGGTCTTTGTGGCATCCAGTTCATTATTGTGTTTATTTTATTGTCAAGATATTATTTGGATAAGTGCACAATTGATGTGCTTTACTTGTGTGTACGTCCATCAGGACCACCTTCGGCACCTGGCAATCCTATTTCCATGGTGAACGAGACTGCAGTCACTCTAGAATGGAGTCCTCCTCGTGAAAGTGGTGGACGTGGAGATGTCACCTACAGTGTCCACTGCAGGAAGTGCTCTGGAGAAGCAGGGGCTGGGGGAGACCGTGAGAGGTGTGTACCCTGTGGCAGCGGTCCACATTTCAACCCCAGGCAGTTTGGCTTGATCCACCCCAGAGTTCTTGTCACAGAACTGCAGCCTCACAACAATTACACCTTCAGCATCGAAGCCCTTAACGGAGTGTCAGACCTCAGCCCCAGTCCACGTCAACTAGTGTCCGTCAACGTCACAACCAGCCAGACAGGTGAGATGTCACACGTCTACATTCTGTGTTTCCTCATTAAACGATTTTTCTGTTCATTAGTAGCCTCTGATTTTCTAAGCTAATTTTATATATATATATATATATATATATATATATATATATATATATATATATATATATATATATATATATATATATTGGTATATTGGTATATTATTGGTTTATAATATCAACAATATAATATATAATACAGAATATTAATGTAGTAATTTAAATATAAAGTAGTATTTTAATATATAAATAATTGCAAATGTAATCATAAATATAATTATGAATGAAGGGGTAGTGGTGGTTATGCATGAAGGACCTTGGCATCAAAAGCCTGAAAACATTTGTTCTAAATGTTATGAACATTTTACAAGGACATACAATATGTATTTCCTTTTTTGGGCCTTTTCATTTGATTCATACAAAATAAATGGCATGATACATGACGTAGGTATATTTTGTAACTCTGTCAGAAGGGTCAGGGTTATGCTGTATTCAGTGTCTTTCAATAGCTTTAAATGTACTCAAGTACAGATTTTTCTGCTTGTGCTCTTAAATTCGCTGAAGCTATAGTCACAAATTTAGTCTCCTGTTTCCTGCTTTTGAATTTAACATCGCTGCGCTTCAGTGGGCTCCTCTTCTACCCCGTCTGACCTTTAAACCTGCACTCTGAGCGCCTCGAAGCCTGTCATTGGTCGAGAGGAGGGACGAGCTCTCCTGATCCTGTGGTTAATGATTCAGCCCCTCGGAGAACAAGAGAATGAGCTAGACAGGCAGAAGCGAGAGGCAGCGTAATGAGAAGCCTGAGAGGAGAGTTACCCAGGATGCCCAAATCAACAGCCCTTCGCTCTTATGAGAGCTGACATGCCTGTAACCGTGGAGACGCCACTAATGGGCGGGGACTGATTGAGGTATACGTAACTCTGATTGGCCTGTATTTTGAGCGCTTGGCCTCTGGTCCCCACTGCTTGAAATATTCAAGATACAATCCACCGTGTGTGGAGAGGAGACTTCTGGGATGATGTAGTGCTTGTTTTGCATGTTTTGCGGATATTGACTGATGTTTCAGCGCACATCTTTCATCATCGACAGGTGTGTGAAAGATAGCCCGAATATTTAACAGATTATTTAGAAATGCAAATTGTTTGGGGATATAAAGTGATGAATACATCAAATAAAGCTGACAGATTCACGACTTCATAGGAACTGAATGCAGAGTGTTTGTGATGAGTGGGCCGGTGGAGTGAAAGTGATGATGAGCGACACCTGCGCCACTCACTGGTCTCGAGTCCCACAGAGGAGCTCCAGAATGATAAAAGGAGGAGTGTTGGCAGAGCAAGACGAGAGAGGATCAGGCCTGGTTCTGTTTGTGCACAACAGTCGTCCCTGAGGGGCTGTTGCGCTGTTTTGTTATTAAAGTTTTATTTAGAATGTTTGCCGGTTCTCGCCTCCTCCTTCCGTGACTACGAACTGTGTTACAGTGTTATAATGCTACATATATGAATATATAACTGAAAACCACTCTCAAACAGCTGAGAAAGAAATTGTATGTGTATCATTATACTGGATCTGTGCAGTTGGATTTAAAGGGACAGTAGCCCCTAAATATGTGCTGCTGAATATGTCACTAATGACAACAAAAAGGCTATAACAAAGATTAATTTAAATTTAATTCATTAAATTCAATTCAGTGAACACAATGCATTGTTATTTTACACTTACACTTATTAATTTTGTGTATCTTAATACTACTGTTTATTTAATCTGTGTTTGTAAATTGTGTATTGCCCCCCCCCCCCCCCCCCCTTTCTTTTGACTGTTCACTTGCCTTTAATCATGTTTGAACTTTCTCAGACTATAGTTTTTGCTTTGGTTTATGAAAAAATAGTCAATGTATGGAAAGCGAAGTGACAATGTTATAAAATTAGTGTCATAAATTTTTGTTTTTGTATATTCAAATTGATGTTAAAATTAAAAAAAAAAATTATGTACTGTTAAAACACCTCTGGTCACTTTCAGAAAGTGTAGGGATTCTTTCTTTTCCAAGAAAGAATGTGAAACAAATTGGATACATAATTTTCATTTTAAATATTTTAAAATATAATTGAAATTGCTTTTTCACACTTTAAGCAATATCGTATCGCGATATCGTAAGTTATCATCTATCACTTTTTTTTTTATATATATCACACAGCCCAACATGGAAGACTGGAGTAATGATGCAGAAATTTCAGCTTTGTCATCACAGGAATAAATAGCATTTTAAAATATATTAAAATAGAAAAGCGTAATTTTAATAGTAATATTTCGCAATATTGCTGTGTTGATAAAATAAATGCAGCCTTGGTGAACATAAGAAACTACTTTCAAAAACATGAAAAATTTTACTGACCCAAAATTTTTGTGCAAAAAAGGATCAGGTTCTATCAGTTTATTATTATTATTATTATTATTATTATTATTACTGACCATATTTATATTTAGATTGAGTTGTTCACATAATGGTCATATCATATAGTCTGTATATAAATACATAATGTTCCTGTTCCTAATATTTTAACTCCCCTTCTACATCATTTCCTGTGATGTTTTGAGACACTTTCCTTTTCATTACTCTGAACTGAAGCATGTCTGTTCTTTATCTGCGAACCAAACACATGCTGAGATATCAGTGTAGCTGTTTGTTTATCACTTTAAGAGTGTTTGTGTGCGTACTGCAGTTAACGGTGTCACTGTGTCAGATCAGAGCAGGCAGAGTTAAGACTCACACAGCTCATTAAAGATCGAAACCGTAGCTCCTTCATTCATCACTAGCTGCCGGGGCCCAAACCTGGAGGCCCTCGTTTGTACTCTCAATCTGACACCATCATTAGCACCTCTGTCTCTCTCTCTCTCTCCCTCTTTCTGCTCAGGGCGGCTCGTGAACTGCTATTGCACGAATGAAAGGGCTGAGGTGCAGTATGTAGTATGGGGTGAAAATGACTCGCAGAATAATTTATCACTCCCAAAAAAGACACGACGCGCTCTGTCAGCCGTCTCATACTCTTTAATTAGAAGTGTAATTAATCCTCCTTTTTTACATGGAAATCAATCTCAATTCATCTCTCTCTCTTTTTTTCAGTGAGCGTCATCTTAAAGGAAAGGAAGGGCACCGACAGTGTAACGCTGGCATGGCAGGGTCCAGAACCTGCCGATGGGACCGTGGTGGAATATGAAGTCACCTATTATGAAAAGGTTAAACACTTTGGTCTTTTCTTCAGTGTACACTGATCTCCCTGACCTTTTGGCCCTATGTCCAGGAGTCCTTCTTGCACTGATTGGGCATATGGCAGCTCACTTTTATCACACCCTGGGGAGAGGCTGTAATGTTAACACAGACATGCTTCATTCGGTCCCAGTTAATATCCATGGATCTCCTGTCTGCCAAAACCCTTTGAGGTTGTCAAATTTTAGACTTGATGACATTATTCTCCTGAGAAAAATTACAGAGGATTTGTTCAGACAGGAAGCAAAAATAAATTTTTTACTTCATCCAGCTCAAACCGATTTAGTTTTTATAGGCTAAACAACCCCCAAAAATACATGAAATCTGATATATTTGCACATCCACATGTGATTATGTTTGAAATCCCATTAAAACCTTGTCCATATGTGGTTTGAAATCTGATTAAAATAAGATTCTCATTCCATATGATCAAATCTGAGTTCAAGTAGTTTTTCTGATGTCTTCATTTGAGACACGTCAAGTATGTAATGTCATAAAAAGAGTCCAATATTGTTGGGAATTGGGTCTGAATACTAAATGTGTTGTACTACATAATAAGACAGTTTTTTTCTTTTTCTGCAGTAGCATGTCATCTACTTACTTTATGGCATGTAACTGATAAATATATATACAATTTATATTGTTATATTAAATATATTAAATATATATTGAAATGGTACTTAAAACACTTGGAAAATGTGTTATTCTAAATTTTTCTGCCCTAACCGGCAGATATTCATTTATATAACAATATATATATATATTTTACGTCCAGATTCTAAAATGTCAGATTCTAAGTTTTTGTCACCATTTTTCTGCACTGGGGTATACTCATATTATGGCCTATAACATATAAATATATATTAGCATTCCAATATAATATTAAAAGTATATTTCCATTCTATTACCTTAAAATAATATACTATTGTGTAAATAAAAATTATAATTTAATAATTAAAAAAATAATACAAATACAATTTTAAATCAGTTGTAATAAAAATGTAAAAATAGCAGACATGAGCGTGCACAATTAAAAATATCTCCAATATCACTGATCTGATATTGTACTGATGTATCGCGCATATCTAGTGTGAACTACTTTCTGCAGTGACATTTCTATACACAAGGTAAGTGATTTCGAGCAGTTATTTGTTGCGATCCCTCCCATACCACTGTACTTGGCAGTATGGCATAAAGACAGGGTGATGGGTAATTATTATGATTTATTCAGGTGATTATGGGCTATGTGGCTTTTCGATGGAGCGCACAGATGGACATGCTTGGCTGCCACTGTGTCCACGATCCGTTTGATGCCGCCTGTTTGGCCCATCTTGGATTTAATAGCACCACAGGAAATAAGACTATCCCTCTCTTGCAGGGCGTGGCGTTCCTGATTGGAACGTTAGATTTCCTTAAACGAGCTGCCATGTGCCTTTTTTGCGAAGGGCTTACATGAAGGAAGATGAATGGATATCGATAAGCTGTGAAATATTAACATGAACTCACTATATGGAATTCTCCTTAGTACTGGACAGTGAGAATTGGACAATGAGGCGACAGCTCCTAGTCGACTGGATTGATGTCATTTATCTGGATAAATACCAGTTACTGGAAGCTGAAAAGCTGTTAGGCCCTTAAAAAACAATGCCGAAATCTGCGGTTTCTTTTCAGTTCAATCCGTCTATGTGAAAAGCATTGTGATAGCCATTAGCAGGAGGTGCTTGAATGAGCACTAAATTCCATCCGAGCTAATCGTTATTGGCAGTTAATGGATTTGAATCCAGGCTGCATGTATTGTTCTTGTTCTTTGTTTATTTCTGTGAATGTGAGCTGATATATTATGGATGATTCAACAAAGTTCATGCAGCCTACTGGGGTTTGCAGGACAGGAAGGGATTCATGGATTATTGTAAGTGTTCAAGACATCGGTCTTCATTGAAAGGAGCCTTGTTCACTTATTATTCTATTCTTTCCTACTATAGAACCAGCAGGATCAGAACTACACTGTGCTGAAGACCAAATCCAACAGTATGACTGTGGATGGACTCAAGCCAGGGACCACATACATCTTCAGGATTCGAGCCCGGACGGATGGAGGCTATGGGAACTACAGGGGAGAGATTGAGTTGGAGACAAGCCATGAAGGTGAGTGGAAAACCATCCTTTATAAATCAACCAGAAATGTTTTACCTGTTTAAGATCTCTTGCTTTCAACAGTGAAGTGAAGCCCTTCTGAACTTCTGATGATTAGCCAAAATGTTTTTTCCAGTCTCAGGGAACGGACTGTAAAATCGGACCCTAAAATGTTCCTGATAAAATGGACAGTTCTGCTCCTGGATGCTGATTTTTCAATATCAGCCATGCCAAAGTCCAATTTCTTTACACAAAACACTTATTCATCCTGTCACTGCACATCTGAAATTATTAAGAATTTAATAAGCTCATAAAATGACTATTAAATTGTAAGGAAGCCTGTGATTGTACCATAATTAAGATGATTTTAAGCACATTGCTTTGTGGTGTAGAAACCCATTTACAGTGTCCTTGATTTTGTAGACTGTGTATGTCCCACAAAACCCTTAATTTCTCACTCACAGCACAAAATCTCCAAATTTTTAAGGACATTTGTTTCAGCCAAACTGCAACCTGTGTCACAAGTATGTATTTCTCCATCACACGCCACTGATTTAATTTCCGATTCACTGCGTGCATTGAAAGAGACTGTGAAATACACGTTCAGTTAGTCCCCTGAGGTAGACGAGGCTCCTCACGCGCTGCAGTTTGCTCTCTTGCTGCGGTGTTTGAAGTCTGATCATGTAGATTTTCTGTCAGTGTTCCTCTGAAGTGTGAGCAGCTTCAGCCGAGAGTAGGCAGATGCCCCGCTGTGTTTGTCTCATAGTTTGTGTACCATATGGTACACTCCACCATTCTGTGCACATAATAAGAGTGATGCTTTCTTAAATCTTCCATTCCCTGTTTCTCGACTAAGATATTAGTCATGATTATTTTTGTTTGTGATAACACTCATGAATAGTTACCTTGGTTTTCATAAAGTGACTTTAACAGTTTCTAATTGTGTTTACAGTGTGCTACTATATTTTAAATAGCATTGCTATTTGGTTAAGGATGTAGAGTGGTAGATATAAATGTATTAATTTTAAGATTGCATGGCATATTTGTACTTTTAAAAAAAAGTAAAGAACATGATTAATTTAAAAAAAGTAGGCATTAAAAAATAGTAAAAAAATTATTGTATAATAGTTAATAGTTATAAAAATTAATGGCGACATGCACATAAAATATGCACTCTCCCATATACATGTAAATAAATTTTAACCTAAAATTAGCATTATAATTAGAACTTTTATGCTTAAACCATTGATTGAACTACTGTGTAGAGCCATATGTTTACTATGGGCTAACTAAATAAATAATGCAGTTATACGATCATCATGGCAGGACTTTGGTAAATTTTCAGAATTGCAAAAACCACTGAAAATAATCTCTGCTTGAATGTTGATTACTTTCACTTTCTATCAGATATGCTGGCTGTTGGAGATCCCAACCAGCAAACCATACTGGCCATCTCTGTGGCAGGCGGAGCGGTGCTTCTGGTGTTGCTGGTGGCATGTTTTGTTGTGAGTGGATGGTAAGAGTAATTTACTATTCTATTTTTACATTCAAAGCATACCTTATTCTTTAAAAATCTCCAGATGCCAAAGTACTATGTGCAGCCTTCTGTATGTGAGAAAGCAGTTAATTGGCAACTTCTGCACAGACAGACTTGGATGAATCAGTGCTAATCTGGGTTGTTTAACCGGCAACAAATCCATACGAAGGATAAAGAAACCATGTTTCATTTAATCAGTAAGGAACCATAAATATACAAAGACAGAATCGAGCAAATGAGATGTTGTTGTGCATCTGTCAGTGTGTGTATGCCTTTGTATGAGTGCATGTGTGCATTTACACAAAATCAAAAGGACACAAAATTGTTTAGCCCTCTGATTGCATAGCGTGAACTGTGGAGATGAAAGCAAACACTTGAGAGAGCAACGGAAGAGACAGACATAAGGGAGAAAAGCAAGATGCGCTGCACGGCTGAGAATGAGGGAGCTAATGTAATGGAAATGAAAGGAAAGAGTGGATCAGAGGAGACGAGGGATGGAAAGCAGAAAATAAACCGTTCTCAATGACATGAAATGGTCAGAATGAGACATGAGCTGATCTTTGTGCCCTTTCGGTCTTACTAGATTGTTATATCCAAAATTGGGATTCAGTAAACTGTAATTGTAATATATATATAATTTATTTTAGCAATACTGCAGAACGACTGGCATCGTTACAGCTTTTAGTATTGACCGGCACTCGCATTCCTTTTTCAAAGGCTGATTTACTAGGGATTTTTCGACTGTTGGATGCTATGTGATCCAGTATGTTGTAACACAGAATGAGATTTTCGTCTGCTTTGCAGTTTGTGACCCATAATGCTCTATGACAGAAAGGTCCCGTAGGATGTGTTATGTCGGCCAAGTTTATGCCTGCAAGCCAAAACCTTGATGCTGCCACGTCTTATTCATGGTTGACACCACCCCCAACCCAACTGCTTGTGGGAAGACCCTCATGGAAGCAATAAAAACAGTTTTGATGCTGATTTCGAATGACGTGTTTCTAGTGTGGTGTGGAGGCCAATGAATCGTAATGGTGAGTGAAGCTAAACTCTGTAATTGCATTCAGTCCATTGGCATTGGATTATACTGTACTATATATACTGGACTTAACAAGGTATTCAGTTCACTGTGCCCACAGTTCTTTTACTGCTTTCAGAAACTCAGCTGAGCTTTAATAGAGTAAGACCTTTCCATTATTGACAGTTTGAGGTCATTGATTTTTGATTCTCTTGCTGAATTGAAAGCATTAATAAACAGTTTTTTGCTAGGTTTAACTCTAGTGGGAATAGTAAGCAATATTTAAGGGTCTCAAATGCTTAAATTGAGTGAGGTCATGGAAGATCTAAAGAGTTTTTTTTGACAGAATTTATGCAGCATTATTCATGACCAATCGGGGCAAACCTGGAAATGTCAAAGAATTTTAAATCTGTGATTTGTCCGGTATGAATTTGTTACAAATTTAAAATAGAGAACATTTCTGTTTTTTTCTTTCCCTCTGGAATTCTCTAGAGGTTTTCTTTGTGCATCTATTTCTGTGACTAGTAATCATAAAGAAATGGAACAAATCATAGTCAAGAACAAATCATGGTCAAATCGTTCACTGGTCAAGAGCGATGGGAACTCTGGCTTGTGTGTTTGTCTTCTGTTTCCACACCGAAGTTGAGGTTGGTCAGAGAAATATGAAGAGTTTAGGCATGTTTAGTGTGTTCAACTTTGTTTTTGAACTGATTTGGGCTCCTACTGATTCTAAGTTGGCAAGCATTCTGGAAAAAACATCTCTGATTGGCTGGTGATGATGCTGGCAGATGGTCTTCATTTGTCTTTCTTTTCCCCCCTATTTTCTGCTTCTATCCAGCAAAGCAATTAAAAATGGAGCACACACTTTAAAGACTTTAAAGATCTGTGTGATTTTGCCTGTGGAACATTTCAGTACAATGACAGATGCTGCAGTATGTCTAGCAGGTGCCTACTAACCAAAAACCCACACATTTGCAAGTCTGAAGAGCATTGTCTGGCAGCCGTTAAAACTAGTTGAAGACTTCAAGCTTCTGATATTAAAAAAATCACTTTACCTCCGGTTGGACGGCCTCCAAACCATTCACTAAAGCTCATGTTGGATGAAATTATTTCAGTTTAATGATGAAATCTAGAAGCCACATGGCTGCTTCCTGTAGGAATGAATTGTTGGTTAATATTCCATTATTGGGGTTATTGCATTTATGATTACTGGTTATGTTTGTTTTATCAGAGGAACCTTTTTGGCTTTTTTCCCTGCCTGTCTTACTTAATCACATCAAGATTTGGCAGATTTGTAGTGTGCTAAATCATGCAAGAAGGGGGAAAATATGATATATTGTGTAATAATACAAGTGCACACCATATAAAAGTTGCTCTCTGATGGTTGAATATTCTATGAGACTCTTCAAAAATGAGTAAATGATTCAATTTGATCAAATTGTACCACCACAAAATTATCCAATTCAGACTACATACATCATTAGAACAAAAAATGGCAGGCAGGCTGCTGTTTCTCTATGCTGTTTTTTTTCTAGTTTAGAGAGCATCTCATAAACTATCAATGGTCAAAAAAAAAAACTGTTTGGTGGATGAAATCTATTGTGATATAGCAGCTGAAAACAGATATATACAATCATAAACATAAACCAAGAGATTTCAGTGCCACATTTCTAGTGAAAACCCAAAGTGTTGTGTAAATGATGCCATTTGGGGCAATTAGTTTTCATTCACAATCTACCAACCTGAGTGAATGTAGCTTGTAAATGTGTTTTGTTATTCAGTTCTTTGTTTGAGCAGTGTAGATCATACTTTGGAGGCACAGCTGACGGCTTAATGGGTCTTGTTTGGTTGATTTAGTGCAGACATTACTGTATCTCACCTTTGGGTTTGATACTGTACCGTGACTGTTTAGTCAGTCCATTTGTATGTGTTTAACAGAGAAATATAGCAACACATGGAAGTACACACACAAAATGGAATTACTATGCCATTCCGAAATGGTTGCATGAGCGTGTTCGGCTGTTAAACAGGGTTGTTTTTCCGAACAATTCCATCTGGCTATTCCAGTGCCTTTCCAAGCAGAAATTGCTGGCCGTGTAGCCCCTGAGCACATCTTGACTCACTCACTCTCAGCATGCAACTTCACTTAGAATTTCATTTCCATTCGTTTGATGGCAGGCCAGCTGTAGATGTGTCTGAACGAGTCAGCAGAACATTCCGGAATATAGAGGTGGATGATATGTTGGGTGCATGTGCATTGGCTGGAGATGAGAATAGGATGTGCCATCAATCAGCTCGATTTTCTTCTGGATTTCAATTAGCGTAATGAACCCTTCTTAAATGATAGCGTCAGTGTTTTTAAAACACCTGTCAGAGGAGCTTAGAATTTATGAGTGTCCATTTCCTCCAAACACACTATCATTTCCTGTTTTTGCAATTAGCCAGATTGTAAATCTATTTTTTATTCTCAGGTAGGAGGAAAGGTTTATAGCGATTTCTCTAGGGACTACACTGTCAATTTTCTAGTTCTAGATGTACTATTATTTGCCAGTATTCCTCGAAAAAAGAGAAAGTAATTAACAAACGAATAATTTCTTTCTATATTTTCTGAAACGCTTTGAATCAAAAGTTATTATTTACAGTATATATAAAAGGCAGTATATCCACATGATTTGTCATTATGTTGTTATTAGTTCTGTACTCTTTAACAATCTCTGTTTGTATGTTAAATCATAAGACTATACTAGGACCTGTCAGATATGCTTATGCAGAATATAATTTTTTTTTGGTAAATATTAGATTTATTTTGGTCTGTCAGTTTGTCTTCTTCAGATGTGTCAATATGTCCATGTGCTTCTCTGAAAAGGCGTACAAAATTACAAACTTACGGAGATGAGTCATTAATGATTCATGATATTGACCAGCAAACGTTATGGCTCACAGATGCATCGACTCTTTCTTTACAGATTTTTTCTTTTTTTTCAAATCAAATGCATGCTTCAGTGAACTGTTCCAAATTAGGACTGTCCTTTAGGAGAACAGGCACATGGTAACATGCAAAGACATCAGTTGAATTTTGTTTGTTGTTCATGGCACCCTACTGGGATGTGCTGACCATGCCAGTGGCTTGGCATTTCCTTGTAGCAGGTGAAAGCCAGAGCTGGTCTGCCGTCTGCTACATGCTGAACAGATCTCGAAACCCAGCTGGAAGCTGCTTTCCCTCATTATCTCAATGAGCTGGAGTATCATTATGTAATGAACTAGTTTGAGGGTCTGAGGACAAAGTTGACACATTAAAATGACAGTGTTTTATGCTCATAATACACCATCTCATGCTGGTTGTTCAAGGAAACCACTTTGTTCTTTGTCTGATGGGATCTAGTTTATATAGCCACATTATTTATGTGCATATAGGCTCAAAAATCAATTACTGCAAAAGAAAAAGCTTGCAAATGATACAGTCAGAACATCTAGACTTTAAAAGGTGCATAGCAGTATTTTAGAGTAGTAACATGTAGTATGTTATTGTTGCTAAAAACATGCTGTTTCTAGGGTATTTTATTATTATTATTATTTATTATTATTTATTTTTTCGTGGTTTCTAAGGTGTTGCTACAGGTATTTAGTATTTCTGTATTTTTTTGTAGTTTATATATATATAAATACACACATTATCCACCTAGCTGAAATTTTTAATTTGATCACTTTGAAAAGTACTAGCACACCACTTAATAGTCTGCACTAAATATCTTTCACCTTAATTTCTCCATTACATTTCCCCATTAAATCTTTCTCTTAATGCTTATGGTAGACTCATAGAACTCATAGTTCTGTCAAATTGGCTAGATAGTTTAAGAGTCTCTCTGCTTTTGCACCATGACACTCAACATCCCTTTCTCAAAGGCACAGAGAAAGATGTGAACCCTGTCAGCAGATACAAAGCTGCACCGCTGCACTGTCACCTGCAGATACAAGCTTCAGACTGTGAGAACGAGAGAAAGACAAAAGAGAGGAAGAAGAAGAAAGGAAAAAGAAAATGGGTCGTAGACAAAGGGCTTCAAGCGGTGTAGGGCTGCGAAACGTCTTTATCACCACACAAAAGGGATTATTTGAGGAATGCTTCGTAGTTGAAAAATGTGTTAATTGCAGAGTCCTAGACACTAGTCTGCCACATTTTTGTCCCCCATTTTATCTGCGGTTATAACAGAATATGCAAATAGTGGCGCAGTGTGCATATTGCATTCAAATGAGTGACAGGAAGGTTGAAGGGTGGGATCACGCTTCACTTTAGAAGCTCCTGGATCTCCCGCTGCGGCAGGGGAAGTGTTTCATCAGCGTGTTGAGCAGCGATGCAGCAGGTGCATGGGGGAGGGATCCATCTGCAGGACCTCAAGGGATGGCAGGGTAGGTTAGAGAGCAAGCGGGGTTGTTTTCAGAGTCGATTTACTCTCCCTGATTACCACATGCTTCAGTCAGGCGGCCCACCTCTGCGAACCCCTCCAGCTCTGTGCCTCCTGTGCACGTGTGTTGCACTTAATAGACTGTGTTTCACACATGGGACGGTTAAAGATCGGAGGGGTTGGGGGGTTGTACCTGCACACAGATGCACTCTAGGCCCCAGGCATTTATTTAGGGGGGTGCATGTGTATGTGTGGCTGATGAACAGGTGGGGTCTCTCTTGAGACCCCCGGTCTCATTAAAAGCTGCAGAGAGGAAATGAAACGCATGTACGTCTGAACCTCCCACCAGACGGGCCTGTACAACAGCTGAAAGGGAGAGCTGTACCCCCCGCAGCTCCACAGGGAGATGCAACAGACCGGATTAGAGGGGGCATGAATGAACCCAGCAGTCTTCCTATTATGTAATAGACCCCCATGTCTGCTCTTTCCCCCCAACCCCCGGCCTCAGGCCCCGATGCTTTGACCGTTTTGTGGCAACTGAGCATGCTCTGGCTCTTGAATGAGAGGAACCCTGTATCCTGTATTGATTAGCTTTGTTAAGTATGTATAAAATCAATACCAGAACCAAAATACTGGTAACACTGATGCATAATCATTTCCACAGCTGCTCCAGGAGTAATACTGGATATGCGGTTTGATTGCAGGGTTTTGGTGATTTCTCACCGACATTATGGTCTGATTGCCGCACAGAATTCAGAGTTCATGAGTTTGAATTAAATACTGTCCATCTATCCATTTATCCATCTGTCGTTCTATCACTTGGTCATTCTAGATATTGTTCTGCCAATCTAGATATCATTCTCTCATTTTAGATATTATATTGTTCTGTCACTCTATCCTTCTGTCATTCTATCTATTATTGTATCTGTTGTCTTGTCTATCATTCTATAATTCTATAAGTCATCTATCAGTCTAGATTTAGTTAAATCGGTGTAGATATCATTCTGTTGTTCTGTCTGTCACTCTGTCCTTCTGTTTGTCGTTCTGTTGTTTTGTTGTTCTAACATTCTGTCTGTCATTCAATATATCATTCTGTCTGTCGTTAGCACTAGATATTGTTCTTTCGATCTATATCATTATGTCATTCTGCCGTATCGGCCGCTGTGTCCTTCTGTATGTCACTCTGCATATCCGTTTGTTGTTTTATCCATTGTTCTATTTGTCATTGTATTGTCTTTCTTTCATTCTATCAATCGTTCTGTCGATTTATCATTTAATATGTAATTTCACCATTCTGTTGTTCGCTCCATGTCATTATATCTATCATTCTTTAGTAATATACTATCGTCCTATCATTCTAGATATTTTTCTAGATATCCGCTTTTCTAAATCTGCCATTCTATCTACACCAAAATTTTAATTGCAGTTCCGCATCTCTCATTTTAAGTTCAGTATTTGAACTGGAATTAAGGCAGCATAGTTAATTTAATTCTGAATTGCACTCAACCCAATTAGCACTCAATTATAGGTTTTCTAAAGGGGCATTTACACTTTTCATTGAGGTCATCTGTCAACACATTCATCCAACAAGACTTTTTGACAACTGTGTGGTATATGTCTGCTTGTTGCATTAAGAAAAAGTGGTATGTCAGTTAAAAAACATTTAAACTGATAACTTAAAAAAAAAAAAAAAACTCATGGTCCCTGCAATCTGTTCCATTCCCTTGCAATCTAGCATGGTTTTGGATGCAAGAACAAGTTCTGTGTGTATTCCCCCAAAGGCTTTTGACTCATAGCACTGCCTCTCCATAGTTGACCTTTTAGCTGTCTTTACCCACAGTTACAGGAAATACCTTATTTTGTAATCTGTTATAGCACGATAGAGACTCCAGCTTTCATTTTTATTCCTAAATGGATATTCACCCATATTATTAAGCCAATGTCCTCTAGAAACCCATTTAGGATGGCTTTTCCCCACCTGGTCCCCATCAAATGTGCCAGTCTGTAGACATTTTGCAGCCATTCTCCACATTTCAACATGCTGTATAATTACTATGGCTAGTCAGCCTGGGACATTACATTTTTGGCAATACGTTATTGTTCAAGACATGACAGGAAAAGGGAATGTGTGAGCGTGTGTCAATTATCAGGATTAAATGAATAATGAACATAATTATCAGTCCTACGCTGACCACCTTTCCTCCCCAGTGTATTGGTATATTCATTATCTGTGGCATTTCCTTATTCATGATTCCACTGTGAGAGGAATGATGTAGTTAATGATAAAGTCAGAGGTGAAAGGATTGAATTTTCCCGGTGCTAAAGAGCGGATTAGAGCAGTGAAATCATTTACTAGGTGGGAAAACCGGCCTCTGAAGATACATTATGGTTAAACTAGAATATAAAAAGATGATATATGTGACCAGACCAAGCCATTGTATATTTGATTATACAGTCATCAACATTTTCTTAGTCTTGGGGGATTGGTTGTTTGGTTGATTTAGTGTGAGAGAAAGCATTTTATTTCATTGTGTCGGTCTGTTTTAATTATGCTTATCCTGTTGTTCCAGGCGCTGTGGATATATTAAAGCAAAGCAGGACCCAGAGGAAGAGAAAATGCAGTTTCAGCATGGACGAGGTAATGCACACAGGTTTTTTTTTTGGTCTTGGAAAAGAGCTAAAATCTTTTAAGAGTAATCAGCAAAATATTGGGCACAACTTTTTAAGATGTCTAATGTAGTGCAATCAAAGAACATAGTTTGAGAAATGTCATCAAATCAGTGTAGTATTTTTTCTGGCCAGTCAGATGGTGAACATGGTGGCTGGATGGTTGAATAAAGAAATTGCATGTTTTTCCAGCAAATTGTTGGTTAGTGAACAGATGCTTTTGATGGATCTGTTGATGTCTCTGATCGCATTAGTCGCTTAATGTGTGTTTTGTCTAATGACACTTTTCCTGCCTGCCAAAGACAATGTTTAATGAGGTTAAAAATGCGGCACTGCCCTTTTTTTAGGAAAATGGATGGGTTAGTCTAGGTAACTAAAGTGACTGGAAACAATCCGACTGTTATCCACACTCCGTCCGTGTTCTTGCATTGCAGTCAAACTTCCCGAAACCCGCACATACATTCACCCGCATACGTACGAGGACCCCAATCAGGCGGTGCGAGACTTCGCCAAAGAGATCGAAGTTTCCAACATAAGGATTGAAAGAGTTATTGGGGCCGGTAAGTCAAAATGAATCACTCAAGAACATGCCCTACTTGTGTAAACCACCTGGACAGCTCTCCAGGTATTGTAATGAAATGAAATTAGGGATTGAGTTTAAATTCAATTAGTTGACAGGCCCTTGCTTGACTCCCAGGTGAGTTTGGAGAGGTCTGCAGTGGGTGTCTGAGGCTGCCCAGTAAGAGGGAGATCCAGGTGGCCATCAAGAGTCTGAAAGCCGGATATTCAGAGCAACAGAGACGTGACTTTCTGAGTGAGGCTAGCATCATGGGCCAATTCGACCATCCCAACATCATTCGACTGGAGGGAGTCGTCACCAGATGTAAGCATTTACATTCAGAACACATTTGAACATCTAACTTCCATTGCTGGGAATAGTTTGTACCGCCTGTGTTTTCCACAAAGAGATAATGGACTTTACAATCTTATCTTCAACAAAAACAAAATAGCACGTTTCATGAATATTAATTGGTTTACTAATGTATGACAATATTTATGTCAGTGATTTTCTGCCCTACTTAGATACAAATGTGCTATGACTATATGCCTTTGAATTTGCTTTTATTGCTTTGAATTATCACTCTAGCTGTTAAGATAATGTCTTCGGAAAGGTCACAGATAACTTATCATGGTGAGAGTTGGCTTAAATAGTTTGAAGTAAAGAGAAAAATAACTGATTTGTGGATTTTATAAAGGCATATTTGGTCTGTATTAGCTCTATCTGATTGCTTGTATCACCATTCCTGAGAATCTGAAATTGATGTGCACTGCTCGTTGATAATGAAGATGCTGATATTGGCTGTGATTAGAATAGCGTTACTGAACCTTACCTGAATTTGCCAGCTTATTGAGAATGATGTTACCATTGTGTTCATTTCAAGGCTACTATTGTCTTTGTGTTTAAAAAAAGCAGGATCTTGCAACAGGTGTTTTGGTCACTATTGAGTGTTAATTTCCTCTGCTGATCTCACTTATGATTTTTTCCCTCCTTCAAGCCTCCGTGGATTAGACTGACAGGCTCTATAACAAAAGGATCATCCATATTCATGCCAGCTGCACGAATATCGATTATACAAACATGTAATTGGATGTGAGTTTTTGGAGGGATCATGAATATTCAGTGTCAGAATTATTAACATTAATCCTCTCGACATTTCCTCCCAGTTCCTCGTACTCATGGAAAATGCTAATGGTGGCCTTTAGTTTGATTCAGTTCAAATAGTTATTATTAATGTTGGCAGTACAGCTTTTCCTCTCTTATTAATTAAAAGTACAGTGATTTTCTAATTGTTTTAATTCTGTGCTGTTGCAACATAATTATGAGGTTATGACAAATATGTCAGTGAAAGGCATTCATTATTGTAGGCATGGATTTTCCAAAGGCACACAGAATTCCTTTAGCCCTCATAACGTCTCTCGTTAATACATTTTATGGCAAGATGAATATTTTACATGGACATAGGAATTAAAAAACAAAAGCATTTGTTTACCTGTTAACCCTAACTGTATTGCACATACTCCCTAATTTAGAAGAATCCTGATTCGTAAACAAGCGAATAAGAATACAAACAAGATGTGTGAATGTGCATTTGGAAAGCTGAATGAGAACCTTTTCTGTGCACATATGTAATCAAACTTTAGCGAGTGAAGCTCACTGAAACACAGACTATGTATCTTCCATATTGCTCTTTCTGGCAAGTAATATAACACACGTGTGTCGGTTTGCGGACGTGTCCTTGCCTGCCGCTGATTGGGTTAGATATGATAGCCGGAGTAATTTCACAGGTCACAGATCAGCCCGATGGTGTCGGGGATGGGGATAGGAGAGGTCAGTGACCCTTCAGCACTGCATTACTGAAGCAGCTGTCAATCCAGCCCCCTCCTCGTATGCACAGACTAATCACAGCGCTGATGGAGCTGAGCAGAGATGCATTAAAGAGGCTGAAGAGTGTTTATGCTGCCTGATGGAGCGCCGGCGAGAAAGACAAAGAGTTTTGTGGTGTAATATGAAAAGCATCTGTCACATAACACAGCTTTCAGAGGGGCGCTCTATCATTACCACCTCAGACGGCAAAAAATTAGACCGTGATTGAGCTTTTTGTAATGCAAATGTGTCAGAAGCTCAGAGAATGGAATCAGAATAGACCTTAATGCCCCATTCATTTCTTTATTCCCATCTTTACAAAAACACAGAGCTGTCATCATCTCTATTATAAACCCATTGTGCATCTAACCATCAGATTAGCGGACTGCAGTCTGCTGTCTGATAACGTTCGCCAACCTCGGCTCTATTTTCAGGTTCATTCCAGCTGAGTCCTCAAGAAAAGTTTTTCTTTGTGCCATCAACAATAGATAAGAGGATGTCTTTTCTAAATCATTGAAAGTATTGCTTTGTTCAGAGTAGTGTGTGCTTTTAAGCTAGAGCATTACTTGTTTAGAGCCTTTATCCTCTGATATTTCATAACAAATTGCTGTCATTTCATCAAATGTCACCAAAGTATGTGATTACAGATGATGCACAGAGTACATACAATACTGGAGCTGCAGGACTTTTAATTAGGGGTGTAACGATACGCGTATTCGTATTGAACCGTTCGGTACGAGGCTTTCGGTTCGGTACGCGGTACGCATTATGTACCGAACGGTTCGTTGGACTAATTAATTATATTTGGAAAAAAAAAGAGAAATATAATGATATGCGTTCAACAAGGTAGCCCAATAACCAAAACAACGTAACAGGCAATGTCCCTGACACTCCCGAAGAAGAAAAAAACACCAACTTATAGTTATATGTTTATGTTAGGCTACTCAGTCAGGCGCTCGCTCACTCAGTACGCGCTGAAGGCTCGTTGCAAAATGGCCAATGCGTTTAACAGACCAGAAATAGAACATCCTCCAATAACCAACAGGTCTGGTGTTTGGGTGCAATTTGGATTCCCTTTAAGCTATAATGGTGATGGCAAGAGAGTGGTGGATAAAAAAACAACGTTATGTCGCATCTGCTACATGACAATAGGGTACACCAGCGGGAATAAAAAAAAAAAAAAAAAAAAAAAACACCAGCGGGAATACTTGAAACATGTCAACTCATTTACGCCGACATCACCTTATTGTGTCAGTATCTGGGAAAAGACGAAAAAAAGGAGAAACATACACGCAACAAACTATCCCCCGCAGCATTTAGACACCGGTACACCATTATAGCTTACAGGGAATCCAAAGTGCACCCAAACACCAGACCTGTTGGTTATTGGAGGATCTTCTATTTCTGGTCTGTTAAACGCATTGGCCATTTTGCAACGAGACTTCAGCGCGTGCTGAGTGAGCGAACGCCTTAGATGCACATATCGTGCCCAAAAACACATGGAAAACGCTAGTTGCGCTGCTTTCTCCTCCTTTCCAAATCGCTCGGGCAGAAGCGCCCCTGAAGGCGTCTGTCTTTGCTAAGCAACAATGACGTGCTCTCTCCATGAGACGCGGAAATTTCAGCAAAGGATAAATGGATTTGCAGCTCTAAAAATCACTTGCAGTAGCTCTGCTACTAAATTTATTTCAAAATTGCAATCCATATACAACTATGATCAGCTGTTCCTTCATCTTGGCTGAGCTTTCAACGTTGTTATGGGAAAAGATGAAGCTGATTGGTTAGTTCTTGTCACATGACCCGCGGTGCGCTTGCGGCATTCTGAAAAGTTGAGATATTTTTACATTTGCAGTATCTAAAACGTACCGAACCGAACCGTGACATCAGTGTATCGTATCGAACCGAACCGTGAATTTTGTGAACCGTTACACCCCTACTTTTAATGTCACTGTCCCATTATTCACTGTGTAACTTGTATTAAGGCAACTCTTGCATTGTGGTCGCTTGAATATACAGCTATACGTTCAAAATTGGCTCAATGGCTAGAGTGCAGAAATGCACATCTGTTTGATCTAATGCGAACAGCAGCAATGCCTGGGAGATGTTGCGGATTATGTTTGCATGCGCTCTATATTTCAGTTCTGGTGGCCAAACAATTGTAGGTTGAGGCAGGTAGGCCGCGTCATCCAGCTAGCTAAGTGTCAAAGTAATTTGTCCCACGTTGATTAGCTAATGAACAATCCTTTCAGATATCCTTCGCCACGCTTGTCGTGTGGCTTTGATTCTAAATGATGTGACCGATACATTTGTGATTTACTTACAGTGACAGCTAGGACATATATTGCAACCCCCTTTCATCTGCACCACAAATGGCAATGTCTTAGGGCTTGGTGCTATAAATAGCTTGTTAGGGTTGAATGGGGTTTTATTGGATTCAATTGGGCTTCTATTTCTTTGTGCTTTGCCGAAGTAAAGATTACAAAACCATAATGAAACCATTGACTCTTTGCTTGTAGCCTCACTCTCCAGTCTCCAGTCTGCAGACTTAAATTTTGAAATTGATAGGGCAGATGTCTTATCTTTGTCCTCAAGGTCTTCTGTTAATAATTTCTTTTCACTTGTATTGCAGCTAGAGATGTGCAAAAGTCACAACGCAGAGGCCAGTGATTTCTGCCTGTTTTCATATTGCTGTAGAAATGGTGCTTTAATTATGCATTTTTTTAATGCTTTCCATGCAAACTGTTTAACAGCTGAAGCACAATATAATAAATTACAAAAAATACATTATACCATATGAAATATAAAAAACCTCATTGATAAATTACCTCACAAATCAATTAATCAAAGGGAAAAATTGTTCATGACTCCATTTATTTATTTCTATAAATTCTTCAAATTTTTCAGATTTTTATTTCTTTTTCATTCTATTGAACATTCTATTGAATATAAAAATAAAATGAACGAAAAAAAAACGCTCAAAATATAAATTTTACAGGAACAATATATTATAATATTATTTTATTATAATAATATTATATATATATATATATATATATATATATATATATATATATATATATATATATATATATATATAACATAATAAAATAAATATGAAAAAAACGTCACAAATCAATTAATCATATAAAAAAGTTATTTAGTTAGTTATTTAGTTATCCCTAGAAAATGCAAGCATATTAATTGGACCAGCCTATTTTCTGTAAAAAAAAAAAAAAAATTCATTCAGTTTAATTTAGATTATTTTGAATCTAAAATGAATGAATTAAAATAAATATAAATACAACAATACATTTACTGGAGTAATATAATAAGAACAACAACAATAATAATAATAATAATATATTATTCATAATATATTAAATAAAAAAATATATATATTTTTTTATTACGTATAGTCATTTACATAAAAAATATCCACATGGAGCAAACTGCGTTTATGTTGTTTCCTCAATATCACAATAGTAATACCTCAAAGATAACCTCGCAGCATTCAAACCTATCACCTGTAAAGCTACGCTACAGGCTACAACATAAAGGGCTGCTTAACAGAAATGGTTAACATCTCTAGGGCTAAACGGCATCTGCGTCTGGTGCCACGAGGTGAACATTTCTGCTGTACAATACATCCATCAAGCATCTCTGATGATCAGGATGGATTAGCATGTGCTTTTCCCTGTCACATGCGAGTTGAGAAGGGGGGTCTCTCTGATTGACAGCGTGTTATTTGGGTGGAATCAAGGGAGAATTTTAATTACTTTCAGGAACGCAGGTGCGAGCTCCCCATATGGGCTTCAGGAAAGAGTTGAATACTTTTCCAATTAGCAGATCTTTACACCCCTTCATCTTCAAACCCCACCACCCCCAGGGCAATTAATCACCACACCCCCTAAAATCCTCCCCCCTCACTTGCCCCCCCCACCCCCTTCATCATCCTCCCTCCTAAAGGAACTCATTACCATTTTAGGTATTTCTGGACAAAGATATTCTCAGTGGACAGCTCACTCTAATTATCTGCCTGACTGTTATTGAGAGCCTTGATTAGGGGCTGTCACTATGAGTAACAGGCAGTAGGTAGAGGCGAACGAAAACAGGAACGAGGGTCTGTGATGTCGCGGCGAGTGGGGGAGGTGTCCACTCTCTTTATCTGCATGTTTTTCTCTGTCATCTTGGAAATTAATTAAATATAGGACACAAAAGTGCCAGCCTCTTCCTGCCTCTCTGCTGTGTCTTTTCTTTTTCGCCTGTGAAAAAATAATAAATGTCTTTCTCTTGCTTCTGCTTTCTCTCTCTCTCTTTCTCTCCCTCTCTCTCTCTCTTTTCCACAAAATTTCACACTTCCCATTTTGTCTCCTCTTTGTCTCCCCTAGGTAAGCCTGTGATGATAGTAACAGAGTACATGGAAAATGGATCTCTGGACACTTTTTTGAAGGTGAGCATACTCTATTTTGCTGCGAATAATGGAGGCCAATTTGCACCAAAGGAAATGCTGTGAATATCACAGGAACACAAAGCAGTCATATGACTCCACAACTTGCATGTTTACCCCTCTCTATGCCTGGTTCTTCTTCGTGTCCCTCAGCTTGTGTTTTGTTTCCCAGTTTAGCCCACCATGGTTTATGCTGGTTTGGATTATTATGTTCGCAAGCAAATCTTATCTGGTGGAGATAGTCGACCAGCATTGTCTTTCTTGATAATGCCAGTTGACTTGCTGGTCAAGCTAGTTTAGAAGCTTTGAGATACTAGCCACAAAAGGTTTATCAGGCTTTGTGATGGCAAATTAGTGTGTAGCTGATATGCAAAAAATTTTTACTCTCTTAGAAAAATAGTAAGAGTGGCATTATAAAGATATATTATTTCATTTTTTTTACATTATTATACTACAGTCAAAGCAAAATGTTGCTTTAAAACTAAATAAAAACTACAGAAATATTTTAAAACTAATAAAAACTGTGATTTCATTATATTTTAAATAAAAGAAAATCATTAATAGTCCTATGATTTCTGACCAATCTTTTACAAGCAGAATGAAGTGATAATAATATCGAATTTCATACATATCTTAAAGTATCATGATTTTATTACATTAAAATATTCAATTAATCTAATTGCATACACATAATATACATAATTTAAACATATTGACATACATAATAGGTATAAATTGAAAACCCCTGCTCTAACAAACCAGCATCCCATTATTACCCGAATATTACCATCCAAACATATTTAACAATCAAAACATTACGTTTTCTTGCCAACAGGGTATAATGTAACATCATAATTTGGTTAATTGGTTACTTACTTGCCATTGGTTGCATAAAAGCCTGAATGATTATACAGTGATTGCAGTTAATAGCTCTTGCCCTGTAACATGTGAGCAACACTATTAATTAGAGAGCCAATGAATTATGAATTACTCACGAGACACATTCGAACATGATCGACTGTGCCAGGATCCACAGAAGTTGAACAAGGCCACAGGGATGAGAATTTGACACGTGAATTCATCTTTTTGTGTAGAAACATGATGGGCAGTTCACGGTGATCCAGCTGGTGGGAATGATGCGTGGGATAGCCGCGGGGATGCAGTACCTCTCAGAGATGAACTATGTGCACCGGGATTTGGCGGCACGGAACATTCTGGTGAATGGAAACCTGGTGTGTAAAGTGTCTGACTTCGGGCTGTCGCGTGTGTTAGAGGACGATCCCGAGGCGGCATACACCACACGGGTGAGAGATCGTGCTTTTGCTCTGGATGTTTGGTCTCCAGTCTCATTTTAACTAGATTTACTGTGCAACAGTTTTGTTATATGTTAAGCTGGTTCAGCTTTTTGTTTAAAATAAATATGATTTGATTGTGGAGGGGAAAAAATCAGACACAATCTTGCTGACCTGTAGTCTGGAAATGAGGTCACACAGGACTGTCACAACAGCTGTCCAGACTGATGGATGGCTAAACATCTACTCAGTGTGGGTGTGTGCCTTTCCCTGCCTGTGAATGCATTTGTACATGGTTTTGCTGGAAGATATGTATAAAAAAATTTAAAATAAAGGTTGGACCAGCATTCTAGCAAAGCCTTTTTCAATTGAAAGGAAGGACTGCTTTTACTGCAGCTGCCAATATTGAGTTTTGCAATTATGCCCAGTTATGTTTCAACAAGTGGTTTGTCTCCTCTTTAATTGTCCAAACATTCATGTTTCATATGTGTCCTCTGATGTCACTGTGGCATACTAATAATCAGTAGTTTTGGGCAAGGTACTTGCTAGCTAAGCTCACAGTTAGCTAAGCTAAGCTAAATGCTACCTTTTAGCAAAAGTAGCTACAACATACAGTACTGTACATTTCAAAAATAGCTTGCTATTAAGCAGTTCCACAACTTAAGATAATAAAATAGCTTCACTACTGTAAAGCTGCATTATTTAAAAAATAGCAGTGCTAGCTCGTTAGCAGCAGCTAATAGCTTGCTAATAGTTTTGTAGTGATGCTGCTTCAGAGAATTGCTAATCAATTTTTATTTTATTTTTTTTTGCTGTTTTTTAGGGGGGTAAGATACCCATTCGATGGACAGCCCCTGAGGCCATAACCTACAGGAAGTTCACTTCAGCCAGTGATGTGTGGAGTTATGGCATTGTCATGTGGGAGGTGATATCCTATGGGGAACGACCGTATTGGGAAATGTCCAATCAGGACGTGAGTAAATTCTGATTATTATGTGCATTATGCATTATTATTTTCCGTAATTTTCCTGCTCAAAGATCTCACAGTAAACAGAAAATGAGAGTTTTTAGAATTAATTTTGTGGTGTATAACCGAACGGCAACATCCCACTCTCTCTCGTGAAGCCCATAAGGAAGTGACTAAAACTGTAATAAACCGACTGGCGGCTTGAATCTGGCTGCAAAAGGGAGTCAGTCCCATAGACTGCCCATGTTAAAATGCCCAACTTTACAGCAGAGAAATCATGTTTACAGCCTGATGCACAAAATTATTTTGGTCTATATAGCTAATTTTACCCTTCATGACAACTGTGAGGGGGGTGAATTTTTTTTTTATAACTCATCCGTTTAAATTATATTAAGCCTTAAAGTTCTGCATAATTTAGGGGCGTTTTAAAGTTTTCATTTTTGTTTAAGTTTTAGGCCAAATTTTTTTTTGCTTTATGTTTATTTTGGTTTTATTAATTTTAGTACTTCAGCCATATTTATTACAGTTAGTTGCCAAGGAAGTCTTTCTCATTTTCTTTTAAATCTTTTTGGATTTTTTTATCTAATATTTATATCTTATTTTATTTAAGCTTTATTTTCAAATAATAGTTTTAATTTTAGTTAACCGTAACAACTGTTAACCATTGCCACTGGCTACTTTATTTTTTAAACTTTAGAATCCTCACTGATTTATAATAAAAGCACTCTGCCAGAACACTTCACTGGGACTGGAATAAAAAAAAAAATACTTAAAAAGGTAAAAAGATTAAATGCATCTGGAGGGTGAACATTTTCAGATTTCAATTCACAGGCCTCTTTAAAAGAGGGAATTTGAATCAGTGTTAGTGGGTTCTTGGCAGATTTTCCACACCAGAAACTCTTTTTATTTATTTATTATCACCTTAGGAAGAGATCTTTGCTTGGGATTTGGAAAGAGACTGCTTGGGAAAGAGATTGAGACAATTGGGAATGATTCGAACCTGTATACCCAACATTTTAAAATTGAACGCAAAAACATTTGCAAGTTCCATTCAAGGCATAAACCACAAAATCCATCCGTCTTCCTTCCCTTGCCATTGTAATAGGAAATGGAGCGTTTCGACGGTTACAGTCTTCCAGGCAAGAGTTAAGATAATACGAATGTTTACATCAAGCTTGTTTATTCCTTCCCTTACGGCGGTATCATTTCATAAAAGGGACTAAATTAAACTGCTCTCCTCTTGCGCTAACAAAGACGGTCTGACCCGAAATCTCATTCTCACGGTCACAGATGGGTAAAAAAATGAATTAATCCAACCTCACAAAAAAGCTAAATGCATTAAATGAGAGAATGAATCTGCTCCATATTCATGAAGCGTAGACGCTGCTAATGTATGATTTTTAATGTGAAATCTTCTTCCCTCCAGGTGATAAAAGCTGTAGATGAAGGCTACAGACTACCAGCTCCAATGGACTGTCCGGTGGTGCTTCACCAGCTCATGCTAGACTGCTGGGAAAAGAACCGCAGTGATCGACCAAAATTCGGGCAGATTGTCAGTTCCCTGGACAGGCTGATCCGGAACCCAAGCTGCATGAAGCAGCTGGCCAACACTTCAGCCTGGTAAGCCAAATGCCCTTCGCAGATTAGATCTGAATTCAATAGAGGTGATCCGCTGGGATGTGTGTGGCAGTTTGCAATATATAGTTCATGAAGTGTGTTATGATGTTGCTCAGGTGTGTGCTTAAATTTTTTTTTTTTTGCAGTAATCCAATAAATTCGAAATAAATGAAACGGATATCCAACTAATCTAGATTGAAGCCAGATGTACGTCAATATGAACCTCTTCCTTCCAGTGCATGTTTCTCTTAGTTAGGAGAGGGGTTTGCGGTAGTCTTGGCTGATATCTGATTGTCTATCCCTCTGCCACATTTTGAGGGTTGCTAAATAGGCAGATGGGCTCTGGATTGTTTAGCCAGTGCTGGCCACAGTTAAAGCAGAATGTGCAAACTAAATTTTCTCACAAACCACTGGGAAAACTCTGCTTTAGTGCCCTTAATATTAAATAAAAAAGGTTTAAATCTAAATTACTCAGGATTGTGTGTTGTAGTGGAGGCTATGCAACTGAGAGGGAAGAGAGTGACAGAGTCATGATTTGGGACAATCTGCCTAGCTTCTGGATTTGGAAAGCCTAACGTGTCCAGGCAATGATAAGCTTTTGATAAGCTGACACAAACATGCACATACTTGAATGCATTAAAAAAAGCGAGGTTCTTTACCGTTACCAAACTGTGTTTGTAAGTGCTCACATCTTTGAAACACTTACTCTGAAACTGCAAAATCTAAATTGAATTTTACCAAAACACAACATCAAATGGATATAAACATCACAGACCAATGCAGAATGCTTTCTTCATGACAATTCTGACAATTGCAATACTAGATGTGAAATGACATGGTTATGAAAGACCGTTTTTCTGACTGCACTTCCTGCTCCAACCATAGGGAGGACCCAGTGACTCCTGAGGCGGGAGTCAGCACGGTGGAAGACTGGCTGGACTTGATTAAAATGGGTCAGTACAAGGAACACTTTTCCAGCGCCGGCTATGTCACCTTGGACTCAGTTTTGTACGTCAGCACCAGGTAAATAAAAGCTACACTAATTCAAAAGACACTTGAATGTGTTCTCAATGGTGTATTATCTGATATATTATATGCATACTAAGAATCAAACTGAGAGTTTACAAACTGCGGTATACAGAGCTCCAAAAAGTAGAATGGCATTCCAAACATACCATACAATGTTGGAAACCGAATACTTGAATAGATTGTACACTGCCTACAATAAAAACAAAATGCAAACCCGTATGAAATATACAGTGTTAATTGGTGTAAACAATATTGTTATGACGTGCCCTCATTACTTGGCATGTTTAATTCAGCAAGTTGCATCCAGTTATATTATAGAAAATAAACATGATGGGTTTGCATTTACATCCAAATACATGTAAGGATTATTTTGCAATCAAAATGAGTCCCCAAAGAAGTTTCATTTGCATTTCTCATGGCATTATGGCAGTACAATATCCCACAGGCATTAGTATGCAACAGTAGTATGCTTAAATGTCACATGACCTCATGAGTTCAACTTAAATTACTATATTTGTATAATATAATAACAAATAAATTATATATAATTATTATAGTAGTATAGCATTCCAAATATACCAGCTATGTCGCAAAACTGAATGTTATTAACTGCATATTATGCACTGCCTACTACTTCAAAACAGTATGCAGTACTAGTGTTTGCTTGTAAGTTTTGTGTAAAAATTTGTGTCAAGCAATAATGGAATGCATTGCATTGTAATACCATATTTGTGCTCTAAAAATCTACACACAGTACATAGTTAACACACCGAATACTGTAAAAATAGTATGAGTGGTATGCTATTATGAACATAACCACCCTATGTTAAAGCATCTGATTCTGTAACTTTCCTTTCTCTCACAGTGAACTGGATAAGATGGGCGTAGCACTGGCAGGCCATCAGAAAAAGATCTTGTCTAGTATCCAGTGTCTTCAGGCACACCACGGGACACAGGTTCAGGTATAGCGCGCCACCTCAATGTCCTCAAACCTGTTCTGCTTCCACCGAGGAGGAGATCGGGAGCATTCTTGCCACATGGAAGCGTCTTGCTGCAAAATGACTCTGTTTTATCTCTCTACCAGCACTGAAGTTCATCAGCCCTACAGGAGAATGGGCTGGTACCTTCCCCTTTGTGATCAGCATCCAGAAAGGCAGTAGATCGCTGCGGATGTCCGAGATTGTGGACTGTGGCTGTCTATCGATCCAAGTGAAGTAAGGACAAGAATCAACACCATGTGACATCACAGCACTGTGAACATCTCGCTTCACTCCTCTTTGTACAGAAGACCTTGAGAAGAAACACAGACTGTGTTTTGTGAATCTTTGAACTGTTCTGAGAGCGATACTAGTAGGATCATCTTCAATTAATGTGAACTGCGAGGATGAGGAAAGCTTCAGCGAGATGTCCTTGCATCTTGTGTATGTGGAAATATTTTTGAAACGTTCAGCTTCGTCTTTAGGAGGCAATGAAGCACTGACCTCTCTTTCGCACATACGCACACATTTAAACGCTACATAGAAGGGCCCCTCCTTGACCGGCTCCCATCAAGCCCTTTTTTCAAGCGTCTTTGGAATACGTTAATTCCACCGTGGAGATCCTAGATTTTAGAGTGCCCACGCTTGTCATTTTTGACAAGTTCTGACATCCAATGTGCAGCAACAGAGAAACGAGAGACATTTAAGGAATGAAGAGCAATTGTTGCTTCACAAACAAAGACCTGACAGCATGATGATGTCATGAAAGGGGCAGATGTCGTCCTTCCTTCACACTGGCAGCAGCTTTCAGTCGTCTTTTTCAACACGTCGATGTGGAGCCGCTTCATCTGATGTGCTTTTCCTTCTAATTTCATTGCCTATTTAAAGTAATTTTGCCTCATTACATGCATTTCATCAAAAAACATGAGCGTCGTTTTTGGAAGGAGGAACGATATGTGTTGAGCTTTTTATGAGGGAGACTTCATTCCTAAATCATCCTGGTGTTGATGGCGCTGCACTCAGTGGACTGTTGAACCTATATTTGTGTTGGACCTCATTTAGCATAGATTTCTGGTGCTTACCGAGTGTTTGGTACAGTTAGATTAAATTTCCATATGATCTGATAACAGAACGGAGGAGCTTAAACATTTTAGCATAAACTTTCCATGTCATTTCATGCACCATGTTCACAATCCCATGTAAAAAGGTGTCCGCAACAGATGCTGGTGCTGTAAAAATAGCTTCATCCTCTATTTTCTGGTTTCTCGCCCCAAGTATCTTGGCAGTTCTTTGCTCTGCGCTTGGAAACGTGATTGAAGAAGAAAGGATTCTATTGCAGTAGAAATTGAGACGTTGTACAGTGTTGGTTATTGTATTTGTACAGTAATGACTTGAAGGTTTTTGTCAGTTGTAAATTAAGACAAGGTGGTGACTCTTATTTTAACCTTCAACTCTAGCTTTGGATAGATGAGAATTGTGAGGCTGTCGAATGTAATGGATAATTTAGCTTTAAAGTGTTGGGGAAAGCTAAGCATTCTCAGGATTGTTGTTTGTCACTGATACACGATTTCAAGATGGCAGCAGATCAGACAGAACCACCAACTGGGTTCTGTTTTCTACGGATACACTTCCTGTTTGATGCCTTTCAGTTTCATTGTTCTTATTTATGTTTTGTCATTCATTCAAGTCCTTCATTTTTGTCTCGTTTTCCAGTAAAATATATCTAAACATCAGAATTGCTTTTAACACTGGTTTTCCGTAATATTACTTATTTTTCTGTTATGAATCTAAAATAAATGTGTGGGTTTTATGCTTAAAAAGAAAACATTTTGTCAGTTAGGTACAAACACTGTTCAAAAGTTTGAGATCAGTTAGATATTATACTATTTTCATCAAGGATGTATTAAATGAATCAAATGTGACCATAAAGACATTTAATAAGTATTTTGTGACACTGAAGATTGGAGTAATGGCTGCTGAAAAGAGGAATAAATGACATTTTAAAATATATTCAAAAAGAAATGGTTATAATACATTCTAACAATATTTCACAATATCGCTGTTTTTATTGATCCAATAAATGTGACCTTGGTGAGCAGAAGAGACTTTTTTTCTAAAAAATATGATCTGCCCCAAACTTTTTGAACTTTCTGAAGAACATTTTATTGGAAAACAAGACCGCAAACCGATTTAGGTGAAACTGTATTGATTTAATAAGAAGAACTTGAGCACTCTGGGTAAGGAAAAAACTAAATAAAAGATCAAGCAGGTTTTTTTTTTTTTTTTTTTTACATTATTTATAATGTTGGCAAACATTTTCTAAGTGATGCAGAAGAAACAAAAACAGTGTTATCCTCTCATTCTGTGAACTCTTATGGGAAAATGTTCCTTTGGCTCATTTAATTGAAACAATAATGAAGAATGTTTATTTCTTCAGAATATTTATTGATGAAAGTCAAGGTTATAATTGTAATAATTGGCACATCTGCTCTCCTTTTGGTAATTCTTAATTAGGAGCTATTCCTAATGGTCAAATTACTGAAACGTGTGCCTGTTCCGATTTGTAATTTCCCATGCGGCAACAATAACAGCGAATAATTTAATGAGGCGTTGCAAAAAGCATCTTCCGACCCAAAACAATAAACTTTTGAATTCTTGGAGTGATTTCAGTTCTCATCTATCATATTTTTAGCTGATAGTCATCTATTGACACAAACATGCACAAAAACACTCAATGCAGTAAATGATGTCTTGAAGCATTTTTGACATTCCTTTTGATTTTTAGAAACAATAAATGCCAGTTATTGTTTCATTTTGTGAAGTACTGTTATTATACTCAATAATATCATGCATACTTTGGTCTGGGAGTTTACACAGCCCACACTACTTGTTACTTGGTTACCTGCACATTGCATCAGGACCTGGGTTAGACATTTTTAGCCAAGAAAGTGACAAATGCCAGGTTTGAATATCAGCAGTAAGACGGGAGAATAAATGTATGTCACTCAGTGGTCGAGATGTGTAGTGCTGATTGAAAAATAGTAATAATGTGTCTGGAAGTCATGAATTAAACTGTAGGAGGCCACTCTCTTGAGGCCAAAAGATTCAGTATTACAAAATCATTGGATGGTTTTGAAGTCAGACTCTGTAACTCACTCTGTACCAATCAGGACTGTTGTTTTGTTGTATGGGTAACTGCACAGTGCATTTTATAATTAAATCATATCTGGTGTACATGCGTTGAAGTGTACACTTTGCCACCCACTTCTAAACTGGAGTACTTCAGCCCTGAGTGCAAAAAGCTTCTCTGGCTTGCACATCGTTAGTAATGGATACATGATCAGATAACTCCAATAAAAAGGTCACTGAGTCATTGACTTAACAAACCAGGTCCTCGGTCAGTACCTGAAGATGTTACCTCTAATTTTCGGTGTATCATTTCTTTTGGATTTTCAGCATTGTTCTCATTTGTGTACCGGTTTGGTTATTATTTCATAAAGTTGTATGCATTTTAAACATTGTGTCTAATAAATATGTTAATATTTTTAGCCTTTTGTTTTCATAATTGTCTGCTACAAAATGAATGTGAAATTAGTTATTTATTAGTTTGTGTGTGTGTGTGTGTATTAGCCATTTATTCTTAATAAATATTAAACTTTTTTAAGTGCTTGTTTTAAAGTATAAAACAGCAGATTGTTTAAAGATTATAAATTATGAATAAATTGTTAAAAAAATTACATGACGCAAACTGAAATTAGTTATTAACTTTAATCTTGCTTACATCACACTTTTAAAATGATTGAAAGTGAAAGTGACATGACATTCAGCCAAGTACGGTGACCCATACTCAGAATTCATGCTCTACATTTAACCCATCCAAAGTGAACACACACACTGTGAACACACACCCGGAGCAGTGGGCAGCCACGGCATGGCATATGCTACGGCACCCAGGGAGCAGCTGGGGGTTCAATGCCTTGCTCAAGGACACCTAAGTCGTGGTATTGAAGGTGGAAAGAGCACTGTACATGCACTCCCCCCCCCCACCTACAATTCCTGCCGGCCCTAGACTCGAACTCACAACCTTTCAATTGCGAGTCCGACTCTCTAACCATTAGGCCCTGACTTCCCTTATATATGAAGAGTGTTTAAATTAAGTTTCATTTAAAATATTACCAAAAAATATTATCATTTAATTTAAATATAATTAAAATATTATATTATCTTTTCATTTAAAATATTATCCAGAAATATCGTTGAAAAACCTTGAACATCTGTCACCAGAAAACGGTTCCTGAACCTAGACTCCCCGGAGCGATTGTGAATAAACACAGGGGTAAACATACTGTCAGACGCTTGTCTCTCTCCCTTCCCTTCTACCTCCCATCTTCTTCCAGGAGATGCTCGTGAGATCCATACTAACTGAAAACAAACAGAGCAGAGGTCTTTGCTATTCCCATCATGCCCCGCTCAAACAGTGGGCCACCATCTGGAGGGGCTTCTTTGAATGGCAGCGAGGGTTTGCCACCTTAAAAACAGCTCCTGGTTTACGCTTCTCACAGATGTTTCATTAGAGTTTGTTTTTCAAATTCAGCTAGTTATTCATTCCTGGCTTGGAATCAACGAACAAGCAACTCAAGCAAAGATTGATTCAGTCTTTGGTGTATGTATGAATGGAAAAAAAAAATGTGTGGGTGTGGGTTATGAAAAATCTTGATCAACCGTGTAATGACATCAGCAGACAAGCTGCAATGTTTTCAAATGTCCAATGAAAACCTGGTTTTATTCTTGGAGAATATCACATTATTTTTCCTCATGGCCAGTCTTAAGTAATCCAAGCATCTGCTTCTCACGTTCTTTTGTTGAATATGATTAACGTTTTTTGGGCTATTTATCCTCTTTGAAGATGTTTCAAGGGCAGATCATTATGGAGACTGCAGCCAATGATTCCACCTTTCATTTGATTACAGCACAGTACTTGATTAATGCTGTCGAATGAAACCAGCAGTTAAGAGTCAAGATCTTTGTTCCAAAACTTAGAATATAGTCAGTAATCTTGTAAAATGGCATCCCAATCCGTTACAACCATAGATAAGTATATGAAGCTGCCACATCTGACCACTCCAGGCACAACGACGTGTCTGACATGGTGTCAACATGTCAAGTCACATTCAATTTTTTTTATTACATTTTTTTTAAATGGTAAGAAGTTGCGATCAAGTAGGCTATGCATCAAAGGTTGTCTGATTTGCCTAGCATGTAAACTTATATCCTTGTGGTAGTACTTGTAGACATTTTATAGCAACTTAACATTTTTAATAAAATACAGCTTCAAAATTAATGTTTAAGGTGTTACAGTATCATGCATTAGACGCAATAGATAAAAAAAAACTAATATGAAAACCCAGAGGATTGTCTTGTCTGGAGTATAAAAAGAACAGCTTTAGTGTCTGATATTAGCATGTTGCTAAGCTAATAACAACAACACACTCTTAAAACACAAAATACATAGTACACAAAAATAATAAGCAAAAAATATATTTTTTTATTATATTCAGCTAATTTACTTTGTTGACGTAAACTGAAATATTTAAAAAAATAACTTTTTTTCACTTTGTTGCAGTGCATTCTGGGATTGATTTACCCTAAAAGGACATATGATAGTGACATAGAATACAAAACACATGCTTGGAACAGCCTTCACATTAGGGTTATGCCTATTGAGGATTTGAAATGTCTAGTTAACCAGCTCATTGGTTTTGGAAAGGTGAGTACTAATATTTATCATGTTGTGACTTATAAACATGTCCTATATATGTAAACTGACCATGAAAACATGATTTTGTATTCATGTATTTGAGCTGAAGTAGCAGTCAAAACAAGAGATTGTAGCCCTCTGTGTGTACAGAGTGAACTCAGCAAATACCGTTTTATGAGTTGCAAATGAAGAAACAGCATTTGTGTGAAGCCAAAACGTGGTTGTCTGTATTATACTATAACATGCACAAGAAGAGTGTCTACACGTTAACAGCGTGGACATGGACATGTTGCCATGGTAACAACAAAGACACCCAAGTGGCTCATTTGTCAATCTGTAACAACACTGTGTATGGTGAGAAGCATCGAATAAATACAGTTTGAGTGACTGCAGGGGAATAAACATGTGAGAATAGGCTAAGATTAGCTGAAAAAGCACCCTGAGACTTTGATTTATGATAGCATGTTTTGTTTTGAGTGGTGTTCTTGTTTATGTGAAAGTTGCCGTACTCTTGCTGTGTCTGTCAAGTCACAGATTTAGAAGATTAAAACCAATGTGTTTTTTTGTTGTTGTTTTCTTCTCCAAACTGTGAGCTTCGAACTCTTTGTCCTCACAGGTGTCACAAAAAGCTCTCCATGTCTGCTGAGAACACACACATCCATACACACATTGCATAAAATTGCATCAGACTGACATATCTGGTAACGATTTGTATTTGATTTGTCTAGTCTGTAAGAAAACACAATATCCTATGTTTAATTTAAAACTGGAGTGAGCAAAGTCTGTTCGTAGAATACTAAAAACCTCTCTTGGCTATGCTGGAAATATCATACTGCTCACACCATTTCTGCAGAACATATGTATACGGATCACAGTATGCAATTTTTTGTATAAAATATAATTGTCAAAATGTGCATTATACTACACAAAATATTGCTCATAATACTGTATCCCCACAATGCACTGCACTCTGCAAAATGGAAAGTAATAATGTTTATTATTTTTAATATATATATATATATATATATATATATATATATATATATATACACACACACATGCTTATTAATAGATACATAAATATCAGCTGTTTTAATGCACAACTTTTTTTTTTTTATAAAAAAAAAAATATATATATTTTAACTGGGGTCCGCCAAAAAATTGAGAGGAAAAAAACTAATATAATATAATATAATATAATATAATATAATATAATATAATATAATATAATATAATGTAATAAAAATTCATTAAAAAATCTATTTTTTTATTAATTAATTCATGATTATTATCATTCCTTGTTGCTTACTGTTGTGTATATAAAGATGTATGCTATTCTATTCTGAACATACACCCCTTTCTCTCTCCATCTTTTCGACACATCTCCTCTTTCTTCATTCTGCTTCTCTCCATCTGTCTCTTTGTCTGTTTCTCTTGCTTTCTTTTTTCTCTCATAATGACAGCACTCTCTGGCAGCTGAATGTCTGTGGATGTGGATGTGCACCTGCGGGCTGGGTGGACTCTGACAGTGCTCTGCCTCTCTGGAGCCGCTTATAACACATCTGCGATGCCTCAGGCTGCCTGTGTTTCTGCAGAAGTTAATGGCAGGACTAGACCACAAATCCAGGCTGTGTAACAGGAACTTGGAGAGGTAGATGCTGCAGTCTCCTGAAAACATTATACATTTAAAGAAAAGGAGAAAGGAAAAAGAAAATAATAAGAAGGGATGTTTAATAAGATCTGGCAGAATCAGTTAATAATGAAAATGTTGCAGGTTATATTTTATTCTCATTAAAATGCAAGCCTACTTTATAAATGTTGAAACTGAGTCTCAACGTGGTTCTCGATTTTAAAAAAAATAAATAATAATCATCAATCATAGTTTTTCTAATATAATTAAAAATGTGTGCTGAGGGGCCGGCATGTTCCCTCAAGAAATTTGTGGTGTTAAGAAAAGAATATATTAATGTTGAGCTCAGTGACAGGACATGCCCTCACTCAATTAACCTTACAGAAATAGAGAGACACAAGACAATGATGCTCCACTTAATGTGTTTATGACAATCTTAACGAGAGAACTCAAGTCTACTTGATCTCTGACCTTTCAGAATTGATGCGAGACCAGAAGATCAGAAATATTGAATATATTTTCCCTCATTAGAGTCTGTCTTTCTTTGCCTTGTGATATTTCAGGTTAATTTTGGCTTTAAGGGATAGTTCCCAATCGCTCACCCTCACGTCTTTCCAAACCCATATGACTCCCAATTTGCTTCAAAATATCTTCTTTTGTGTTCTACAGAAGAAAAATAAATAATAGTCTAAGCTGATTTGAAAAGACTCCCACAATGAGATAATTTATAGGATATTTAAGTTATTATAACTTGAGAGGAGACTTTAATAAGGGGTTAAAGTTCATGCTAAAAAAGGCTCCATTTAAGACCTGTTATTATGCTACATTCCATTAAACTCGGAAAGTCGGAATCAGACAATTGTGCAGAAATCTACAACTTCGATTTGTAACATCATGGCAGCCAGGGGGAATTTGAATCATTTAATGAGAAAAATGGCATTTTATTAAATTTAAAAATCTGTTTGTCAAACATTTGCAGAGGCAATTGGATAAAACAAATTACTGATAAACCTGCCATACAAAATGCAAGCATTGCCGTTTAATTTCTTTATATGGCAACAAAAGGTCAGAAATCCTAGTTAGATATATTGAGGACAGAGCCTGACCACCGTTTTGAGGTTCAGCCAAGTTTGGCTCATGGCCTCTATAAACGGAAAACCTCACAATCAATTTCCTTGGACAGAAAGGATTAAAACTAGAGCAGGTGTGCTGCTTTAGCCCTAACCGGACACACCGGCCAGCCACCGAAGCGGTGTCATCCATCATGCTTTAGTCTGTATCTGCAACAGCTGGGTGATTGAGAGAGCGTCACCTTTTAAGAATCAATCTCCATTCCTTCTCCCTCTCCCACAGTGCACTCCCTCCACGATGTGCTGCTATTGCAAATTGATTGACTTCTGGTAAATACGGCATTACCACAAAGTAAGAGGCAGGAATTTATCATCATTTGTGTCTGTTCCATCCGAGAATTCATTAGGAGGCTTAAACAAAAAACAAAGATGGGCCGCAACCGTCTGCTTGTGATGCACAGCGTGAGGAAAAGTGCTGGAGGGAAGGTTTAAGGGGACTAAAACCTTGCTGGATTAAATTATAGTGTTTGTATTAATTAATAAAGTTTTCAATTTATATTGATTGGCAGCTTTTATACGCAGTATATCTGCTTGCTTAAAAGAGAACAAGCACCTTTACTACTGATCCAAGGTTAATTGGGCTACGCTGAAAAAGAATTTTTATTTTTTCTCTTAAACAAGTTTGACTTATAAATTGGTAGTACATTTCGCAAATAATACAAATAATTGTCAAGTAGCATACTGAATTAAATGTGAACTTTTAAGGCAGAAATAGTATTTTCTTGTAAAACATAGTCCAATATTTGTTCTTTTCAGTGATGAAAGTGCAGCATAAATACAGCTGCACAAACTAACTTGGAAGCCAATTCACTTAATTTGCTAAAAACTAATTTCTCTTCTTTTGGCTTTCGTTCATCCCACACAAAGCCTCATTGAATTCTGCCTGCTGCTGCTAGATTTTCCCCCACCAGAGTGAAAATATTAGTTTAATATCAGTGACAGTGAGGGTAGACAGTGGAGACAGGAGGGGGGCAGAATTAGACTGCGGTGCCTTGCGATTCAAGCTTGTATTTCAAGGTTGATGACAGTTTAATGAAATATATGGGGTCTGATGCCACATAGAAGCTGAATTAACAGACTCTGTGCCTCTGGATAATAATTGAGCAAATCTGATACTGTACCCTTGTATAAAAGTTCAGAGTTAAAGACACTGTGAAATCAAAATTGTACCTATTTATTTATCCCTCATCTTATTGTGCAGTTCATCAGTCCATTCTATTCTAAACAATAAAGCATTTTTAAATATACTGTTTTCATAACCATCAAAACAGCTCAAGTTTGGCCAGACAAAGTTTTACTGTTAAGAATCATAGACCCCTGGCCTTCATATCCACTCTCACAAAAAAGGCCTTTAAGTGGTAAATGTCCCTAAATGTAGCATTTAGGGGTGAATGAGGTTCAAAGACAAAGGTGCCTTTTAGCTTTTGGTAGAACTCCAATGACAGTTTTTTTTTTCTAAAAGAGTTCACAGCTGGACAAATTAGCCTCAGCAGGCATAGTTTGAGGAAACGTGGTTGCTAAATCAGACTAGCATCAATTTTCAGAGCTTGAACGCTCTCTAACAATGCATGTTTTCAGCACACATCGAGATCACGTGGTTAAAAGGGCAGAAGAACTGAACCTTTTCCAGAAACACCTAGGGAAACTGAGGAAGTCTAGAAACTAGATCAGCATCCTCACTTTTCAGAGCTCGACACTCTCTAACAGAATTTTGTTTCCTATGCAAACTCTAAAAATGGCACAATCCTAAATGAATGTTTGATGGCAAACATTTTGAAGATTAGAATCCGAATCAGAAGACTTTTAATACCAAGTATGTTTACACACACAAGGAATTTGTCTGGACGACACGAGCTTCCAATGCAGAAGAAAGTACAGACATAGTGCAGACATACATAGGAATAACACATCCTTAAAAATAAAGGTGCTTTCGAAAGGTTCTTCAAGCGATGCCATAGAAGAACCATTTCTGGTTCCACAAAAAAACCATTCAGTCAAACGTTCTTTAAAGATCCATCTTTGTCTTACGTTTTAATAATCTGAAGAACCTCTTTTCACTACAAAAAACATTTTGTAAAAAAGAAAGGTACTTCAGATGTTAAAGGTTCTTTATTGAATCATTGAGACAAAAAGGTAGGGATCAAATATAATAGAAGATTAACTGCTAAGATGTCAATTTGTTAAATAATATGCTTTTTTCCTCCTTCATAAAAACAGTTCGCTTGTCTACAGCACATCTAGTGAGTGTATGCTTAAAAGGGCAAAAGAAGCAAAACTTTTCGAGAGAAAACTTGACCCTTCTCCGTGGATCAGACCCTCTCTTATGGCTCCTGCAAGACATTCTTGAGACTGTCTGTGTGCTATCCTGCCCTAAATCTCATCTCTCCTAGACTACATACCCATAAAACAGCAGGCTCAATATCTTTATAAATAGAAAAACTGTTCACAAGCCATAGGTGGGCACAGCCCGGTGTCGCCCATGGCTGCACACACAGTCAATCACTGACAGACTGGTGAGAGTGCTTTTATTATGTGCATATCTTTTTACGTCCCAGGGAGCTTGTTACAGTCCGGCCCCATGTAATGGCATACATGACAAACCCTGCTATGACAGCTTAAAGAGGGGATATGAATTGTCCCGTTTTCACATTCTCTGCCACATGGTGCGTGAAGACTGACAGTTGACCTTATCAGCGCTCCGCAGAGGATATTTACTGTGCTGCTCTTTTTAAAGTTTGCATTTTAAACGCCCTTCTCATTCGCCACTGAGGCAAGTGGCTGTGTGTGTGTGGCTGCCTTTGCTGCGGATATGACAAGGCACAGCGCTTTCATGATCGGGGTCCATCTAGGTGCAAGGCAACAATTGTGTCAAAGACAACTTTGCTTAACATCGCAAGCTGTTGGTATTGGCACTGAAAAATGAATCATGAGCAGATATCTGGCCTGTTTACATCTTTGCCTGTCAGTCAAATATCAGATCTCACAGGTTGATACAGATGTACTGTACTTTGGATGTTGGCTGGAACTGATGTTTTTCTGTGTGAATGCTCAGGAGCTGAGGATTTACAATTTGTACAGATGTTTGTTCATGAACAAGATGCCTGATTCAGTTGATTCATTCGCAAACAAGACAGAAACAATAGGTCTTATTCACTGTGTTCTTATAGATTTGTGAGTGAAATATGCATATGACAAGTCATGATTTATCAATAACTTTCATACAAAAATCACTTCATGAAAAACTGAAACCATATATTACATAAGCAAAAATCCCATACTCCTAAAAGTTGTTAAATTTTATACAGATATTTCATGTGTTTTATCTTATAAAATGAAAAGTTGCATTATATCTTAAACGGAGTTTATCTCCATTAAAAGTGAGAAAAGCTCAGTTTCTCAATGATGTTGTATCGGCTGCTTGCATAGTCGTTTATACAGTTCTTGCACATCAACAACTGTCTTGGTAGAGCAACAGTTGGAGGATAAAAATTATGTTTAAATTAGTTAAAGTTAGTAAAACTCAATACATGTATAGCTGGATAAGATAACTTATTCAATGTAATGGCATTTGATGGTTACTCTTAAGAGTTTGGAGGCTTTTTACTGCCACATTCACATAAAAACACATTATGTACAGAACAAAGTTCAGACTGTCACTTGGCTTCTATTTTTAAGCATTAGGCCCGCCCACAGTGAAATCTCATTGGCCCAAATTAATCAAATATATTCTGATAAGCTGTGATTGTGATGCGCTCTGCAGAATTTTCACTGTCAGTATGGAAAATTACTTGTTGATGAAAACTTGTGGAGTTATGTGTTGGCCTGAAGCATGCAGTGCTATTGTTCTAGGGACTGAGAGAAAAATTTGATGTGACCCCAGCGCCTATGAGAAATATTTAAGGAAATCATAAACATCACTGTCCTCTTGTAACCTCTGTAAAATCCAATATCTCTTCTTCTAAATCTACTGACAGCATTTCTGAAATGTCATTATCCGAGCATTCTGAACGGCAGTCGGGATTTAGTCACTGCTTTGTGATATTATTGTCTTGTTTTGTCTGTTTGTTTGTGGCCGTATCAGGTTTATTGTCCTTGTCGTTCAGTTATAGTTATCTATCAAAACAAATAAATAATATTTTTTCTTATAAATTCTGAGTCTCGCTCCAGGTGTTTGACCGCTTGCCTATAGAGGGTGGATGTAATAAAGTAGGGATGTTCACTTTATTGAAGGAGAAAGAGAGTAATCTCACATGTATTGCATGATTTATGGGACACACAAAGACAAAAAGCATCTTAACAACCAAAGCTGCTTTTATTTATTGTTAAATATTATTCAAACTTAAAATAACCGTTTTCTATTGTAATATATTTAAAAATGTAATTTTTTCCTGTTGCTGCAAAGCAAACTTTTTGATGAAGAGAACATTCAAAAGAGCAGCATTTATATGGAATAGAAATCTTTTGTAACATTATAACTGTCTTTATTGTCACTTTTAATGTAATGCGTCCTTGCTGAAAAAAAGTACATTTCTTCCTTTAAAAAAAAAAAAAATCTTAGAGACTTAAAGGTGCTGTAGGGAACTTTTGTAAAAAAATATTTTTTACATATTTATTAAACCTGTCATTATGTCCTGACAGTAGAATATGAGACAGATAATCTGTGAAAAAAAAACAAGCTCCTCTGGCTCCTCCCAGTGGTCCTATTGCCATTTGCAGAAACTCCATCGCTCCCGGTAAGAAACAACCAATCAGAGCTGCAGTCCGTAACTTTGTTTGTGTTCAAAATGTAGAAAAATGAACATAATAAGCGAGTACACCATGAATCCATTTTCCAAACCGTGTTTTTAGCTTGTCCTGGACCACTAGGGTGCACCTATAATAAGTGTTTATATTCTGACTATTTTAGATTGCTTCGGGGGTACCGCAGCGGAGTAACCCAGTACCTTTGTGATTCTTCATAGACATAAACAGAGAGAAGTAGCTCCGGCTACAATGTTCTTCCGCAAGACGCAAGCAGTTCTGTTTATTAACTGCTAGAGCGTCAAAAGTTCCCTACTGCAGCTTTAATTATTTTTTAAAAGCAGTATAAATACAGTATTTACAATTAAATCTTTATTAAGTTCTTGCATGTTTGTTTGATTTGAGAGCGATGCATACACATGATGTCATCTCATCCATCTCTCTCTCTCTCTCTCGCTCTCTCTCTCCCTCCATCACTTTTTAACGTGTTTACCAAGGCAAGGATGCTCTACTAGTGTGACGAATCAGAGTTAAGACCCTTCAGGAATCCATCACCATAAGCTTTTAATGATTTACCTCATCCTATTTGTTCCTAGCAGACTTTCGGCAGATTAATGTCACAAGTCATTCACTGCAGTGAAGCATGGTGACTATAAAGGTCAGTCGGATTTCTCTGTCCCCTTCTGCAACTTCCAGGCTACCCAGCTGATTTATTTGCTATTTCCAAAATTAATGAGAAGGTCTCAGGTTTCTAAGACCCATGAGAAAACAGCACAAATATATGACACATCTGGTAACCTCATCCTTCCTACATTGGTGTAGCTCACAAGCTGAATACTCAGTCATCATAAAAGAAAGATAATGTCAGACAGGACCTCGGGTGGTAAACCCTGGCTGAGGAATTATGACCGCCGGTGAAATGGATAAAGTCGAGTTTACTGGCGTTCCATTTTTCTTGGTAAGACACGCCAATTATAAGCTTGCATGCTTGTTTGAGTTGAATTTGTTCAAGGTGACCTATTCTTTGTAGGGCAAAGAAAATTGAGCCTAAACTTAATTTATGTAATATGCCCACTCCGGTGGGACTGCCGACCCGCAAGCTGGGAGGAGGAAAACTGATTTCGCATGATAGACACTTTTCTTTCCTCGCCTTGATGCACACGTAAAAGAAAAGGCTGGAAGGGGGAAAATACAGAAAATAATCAACAGTCACCTTGAAGCTATGAAGTGTTAAACACAAGGGTGGGTGTTGGTGGGGGGCCAGGTGCGGAACTGTTAGGATTCCATTAGGATACGGAAAGAGATTAACCCCTAAGGTGCAGGGAAAATTAGAAAACGAGGACTAATAAACTAGGATCTTGACTGCGATATGTGATGGATGAAAGTGTGAGGGTATTTAGAGGATCAGCCCACAGAGCTCTCCAGAAAGCAATTACCCATAAAATAGAGGACCATTTGAGCTAATGTGTTTTTAAAAACGAACATGATGGTTTGACTCTGAGAATTAGTTAGACACCACAGCAAGTCGGCAGACAACCCTCAATTAGTTGCACTGGGTGAAATGAGTTTGAGTCATTATATGATAAACCCATGACCTTGCTGCTGCGAGCGCTATGCTCTACCAGTTAACCTAAAAGATAGAAGGGAAACTGGGGCAAGTTGTCACATAAGGAAGAGCTTTTTTCTATAATTATGAAAAAATTATTGTCAAATGTCAAATTATGCAATTGCATGTCTTTTTATATTATTATGAGGGCATGTTATAGGGTTTAAATGTGTATGTGTGTGTGTGTGTGTTTGTGTGTGTCTGTGTGTGTATATAGACCGAGCATCAGAATGGGGAAGAAAGGGGATTTAATTGACTTTGAACGTGGAGTGGTTGTTGGTGCCAGACAGGCTGGTCTGAGTATTTCAAAAACTGCTGATCTACTGAGATTTTCACACACAACCATCTCTAGGGTTTACAGAGAATGGTCCAAAAAAGAGAAAATATCCAGTGCTCAGATTGTGAGTGACAGTTGTGTTGACGAAAATGCCTTGTTGATGTCAGAGGAGAATGGGCAGAGAGTTTAGAGATCACAGAAAGGCAACAGTAACTTAAATGACCACTCGTTACAACCAAGGTATGCAGAATACCATCTCTGAATGCACAACACGTTGAACCCAGAAGGAGATGGGCTACAGCAGCAGCAGACCACACTGAGTGTCTGCTAAGAACAGGAAACGAAGGTTACAATTCACACAGGTTCACCAAAACTGGACAATAGAAGATTGGAAAAATGTTGCCTGGTCTGATGAGTTTCAATTTCTGCTGTGACATTCAGATGGTAGGGTGAGAATTTGGCATAAAGAACATGAAAGCATGCATCCATCCTGCCTTGTCTCAATGGTTCAGGCTGCTGGTGGTTGTGCAAAGTTGGGGGGGACCCACACTTTGGGTCCCATCGTTTAAACGTGACAGCCTACCTGGGTATTATTGCTGGCCATGTCCATCCCTTTATGACCACCATGTACCCATCTTCTGACTACTTTCAGCAGGATAATGCACCATGTCACAAAGCTCAAATCATTTCAGACTGATTTCTTGAACATGACTAAGAGTTCACTGTACTCAGATGGCCTCCACAGTCAGCAGATCTCAATCCAATAGAGCATCTTTGGGATGTGATGGAACAGGAGATTCGCCGACCAATCTGCAGCAACTGCGTGACCCTGTCATGTCAATATGGACCAAAATCTCAGAGGAATGTTTCCATCACCTTGTTGAATCTATGCCATAAATAATTAAGGCAGTTCTGAAGGCAAAAGGGGGTCCAACCCGATATTAGCAAGGTGTACCTAATAAAGTGGCCAGTGAGTCTATATACACAAACACATTTAAACTCTGACAAAATATCCCCATAAAAATCTAAAAATACATGAATAAAATGACATTCATTCCTGCGTTGGCAAAGCTGAATTTTCAGCAGCCATTACTCCCGTCTTGAGTATCATGTGATCCTTTGCAAATCAAGTTGATTAGATTTTTTAAGTAATTAAAATTTGTTATAAGTATAAACCTGTTCTGAGGTTTATACAGTTTTCAATGTCATTAAATGTGAAAATTAACCCCAGTTATCCTATAACTGGCAAATGTAAGCATGTAAAATAAGAATATTGCTTCTGGGTGACTAATAAATATCCATAAGTTGAGTGTTTTTACAAGCTTCGTATAACGTACAGAACATTTTTTTTTTCTTCCATAAAATCTGTAGTATCTGTGGTTACAGCGGTTATTGTTTCGCAGTAATCCACGATTGGAAATAAATCATTGTTTCAGCAGCTGCTATTATATACAATTAGCCTTATCTACAAGACATGATTCCTCTTGTTTGGATTTTAAACATGATAAAGTCTAGACAAATTTTGTTACCTCAGTAATAATATAACATCATCGTGTTAGCAGTATTGATGGCAATACAGTTATAAAAACAAACACAGAACTTGAATGAAAGGATTTAATAACATTTTGCTCAATTTAGCTGTTGGCAGAGTGTGTTAGAGAAGAGAAGAGACTTGGGTATTCTTTCTCTGTCTGCTTTAATGAGAAAAGGGAGGTCTGAGAAGGGTCAGTGACAGGACTCTCTCTACAGCCCATTAAACGTGATCATACAATCTGATGGCAATTAGAGGGGTGAGATGGGAGGCCTTCAGCCTGGACCAGCATAGAGCTCAGGGCTTTCACAAACAGATCTGTCCTTGCAGAGGTTTATATTAAACTTATTAGCTAGAGATGGAATCTTAATTTGAATGTGATATTCATAACTTTTTTCTGTATATGGGTTTATGTTGGCTGCTCTATTTCAAAATGCAAAAAGCAATAATAAGCAATGAATTGGTGTTCAAACTTTGACTGGGAGTATAATAGTACCCCCAGCCCCCCACTCCCCTCAACGCAAAAAAAGTTTTTAACTTAAAAATGTAAAAAAAAAAAAAAAGTTTTGAAATCTTACACGTTTTTTTTTTTATCTTTTGAACATTACATAGCATAGGCCTTTGCAGGTGTTTTGAGTTAATTAGAGTGTGGCACCGGGTGTCTTCAATATTGAACCTTTTCACAATATTCTAATTTTCTGAGATACTGAATTTGTGATTTTCCTTAGTTGTCAGTTATAATCATCAAAATTAAAAGAAATAAACATTTGAAATATACTAGTCTGTGTGTAATGAATTAATATAATATACAAGTTTCACTTTTTGAATGGAATTAGTGAAATGATCAACTTTTTGATAATATTCAAATTATATGACCAGCACCTGTAAAGTGCTTTTGCTTTCACCTAGATACACACAGAATCTCCCTGACATGGCTGTTTAAACACAAACTGCGGCTACTGAAACCACACCTTCTTTCTTTGTGTGAACATTTGGGCAGCATTACGCAAAAATTTCCTCATAGTGATAGACATGTGGGGGCGTGTTGGTTTTGAGACTTTAGTCTTTGCAACTTTACAGATCGTCTTTATGCACCAAGACCTTGGAACACTCCAAAGAGAAAGGAAAACTTGAAATTGAATCATATGACTCCTTTAACTGTTTTGTTTTACATTTTTCATACAATCTAATAAATAAACAAATTTCAAATATAATATATGTATTAAACAAATACATTTCAAATTCAAATACAAAAATGTTGTTCAAAAAAATAAAAAAATGTGCAAAACAATATAACGAAACAATTTTAACTACTGTAAGGTTATGGGAAAATACTTTTATACAGTGTTTCTTGACTATTTGTAATATTTTTCATGACAGATGAGTCAAGGGATGTGTTTGTCACATTATTCGGAACATTCTGTTCTGCTTATTATGTGTATTTAATATCACTGCTGCTACAACTACATGCACAGAGAAGTGTAGATAAATATGTTGCAGGAAATATTCTATGGCTATCTCTTGGGTCCATCACCGAAGGAGACATTTTGTAAGCCTTGCCAGTCTATCTATATGTGTCAATGTCCAGGCCTTATCAAACGAATGTCCTGGCTCTGGATCTGATGAGTGCAGGCATGGCAGATTAATTCCATCGCTGGGCTTTCCATTTGGAGCAGATCCCTTCTGCTCAGGCCATCAGTGCACAAGGAAGGTATCTGATAACATCTGCTGTCTCAGACTGGTATATCTGGCCTCGAATGATGCACCACATTACTGTAGACAGGTTGATACATCACCACCTGTAGATGCATGAGACAGTCTGCAAGTTTGTCAAGCATATGCAAATGATATTTGTATACATGATGCAATAAAACAAGAAAGCTGGTCAATTTGTATTTGTATATTTTAAGAAGGTATCAGGTGTTCGGTTTCGTCTCTGGGCTATTTCAAGATGGAGAAATTCTCGGTCAGTCATTATTTGCAGAAATCACCTTGAAATCTCTCCAGGACACACTGCGGGCTGTCACTAGCACATCAAATATTATTCCGCTGCCTTTGTCATCTTACAGACCTTTTCATCAGCCTCCCAGGCTGACTGCCGAAGTGCTGTCTGTCCCTGACAGATCCCTGGTGCACGGGCTGATAAAAGCATTTTGAGGGCGCTAGTGGGAACCTGTGAGAGGAACCTCATCAGTTTGTTGTACTGGATTGTCTTTTGGCTGTAGACAGGACATTCAATATTCTCCACAATATGTTCCAGGTATATGCTTAGAAGCTGTGGATCTATCTATCTATATCGGATATCAAATATCTATTTATTATTTTTAATATTTATTTAATTATTTGCCCACGTAGAGCATTGAATTACATTCACTTATGGGTTCCCTTGTTGAAAGATATGGATTAATGTTGTGGGATGCTGGTTGACATGTAATATTGTGTTACCATGTTATTGTGTTATGTTACCATTGCGCGGTGTCTCACTAGTACAGTATTTCAATATCTTTCTTTTACCTTTCATATAAATAAACACATGGGTTCTTTCAGTACTCTGTGTGGTGTCTTGTGTGTTTTTTTCTGTAAGAAAGTGTTATGTTTAAAAGAATTCAGAACAGTTGGCAAGAACAGAAATATAATATAATAATATAATATATATTTGCTCTTAAAATGCTCTGGTTCTGAAATGCAATAAATACAGAGGCTCTAAAACTGTGATTGTGGTGCTGGAAGCCACAATGGCGTATGAGAAGAATCAAAGCACAGAGATGCAGGGGAGATCTCACAATAACCAGAGGCAAGTCAAGCATAAATCAAACACCTGGACAACCATCAGTGTTTTGAGTGTCTTGAAAATGTCAATATTTGCTTTCTTTTTTAGAAGTGCTGTTATTCTTATGTGTAGGCTAGATGAAACCCTTTGGATAAACTCAGAAAATGGCGGACATTTACCCCTTCTGAAATTACATTCTCATACATGCTCATCCCTTGATCACTTGATGATTTCTGCTGATGTGTAATTGCTTTCTCTCTTTGAGGAAAATAGCATAGAAATGTAAAGCAGGGCTACATTTATCAAGTGGTAAATGCAATACCTTTCCCTCCGACATCACTACAGATAGTTATTAGTTGTGTGCATGTTTGAAGTAATGGGAAATGAAAGAAATAAATTTCAATGTAGAGATGTATTTTATTTATTTGTGTAGTTCTCTGGAATATTTGATTCTAAATTATTCTAAATCCCCTTAAACTGATCCCTGTACTTTTCTCTTATGCTCCTGCAAAATACTTATAAAATGAAAGATGAAAGGGCTTTGTATGTATTATCAATCCAAGATTTCAGGAAGTCTAAAAAGGGGATTACAGCTAAATTGCTACTCTATTTGTTCTTTTGATGTTGAAAATGAGAGCTTACAACATTTTAACAGCTCACTTCACGTTTGATTACTTTTAATATGTTGTTATTCTCATAGTCGCCATTTATTATTTTTGTTATTTTCTCTAATTCTTGGCATGATGAAGTGCTTTATGTCTGTCCCTGTGGAGTATGTCTAAATCTGATTTGTCATCTGAGACAGCTCAGAGGGAATCCTCCAACTAAGTCTGGTAATTATGCCCATTGTCTCTACAGATCTAAGAGAGGCAGTTTGTGAACATACCCTCACTGATTAAGTTTCAATTCTGCATCTGCAGTTAGCATATTAGCATAATAATCTGTTTATGCTGTGAATAAGAAAAAACCCTGCTAAGCAGCAATTTCAAAGGCTTGAAAACAGAGCCTTGAGGAACCCCATATTTGTTGGTTTGTTTATTTATTTATGTTGTACTAACTTTTAAAGGTTTTAATGTTTTTTAAAGTCTTTTATGCGCAATTTTAAGTGGTAATGTATTTGGCAAACACTTCTATCCAATGTGACTTACACTGCATTCAGTTCTTTTTATCAATCCATATATTCCCTTGGAATTAAACCCTGTCCTATTGCTAGCGCTATGCCATACCTTTCCAGCTATAGAAACAGTTTAAAGGGGGGGTGAAATGCTCGTTTTCACTCAATATCCTGTTAATCTTGAGTACCTATAGAGTAGTACTGCATCCTTCATAACTCCAAAAAGTCTTTATTTTTATTATATTTATAAGAGAAAGATAGTCTGTACCGATTTTTCCCGGAAAAACACGAGCGCCTAGAGGCGTGATGTGTGGGCGGAGCTAAAGAATTACGAGCGCCAGTAGGCTTTTGAGTTGAGAGCATGTGGAAGCTGTGACACAGATCCAGAGGCTGAAATTTAACAAGAGCAGCATCAGCAAAGGCGGTATGCTATGTGGTATGTACTGAAACTGTATATATTTGCTTAGCGGTTTTGGAAAATGACTAAGTTCCACTTTATGTCGTCTTTTTTTTTTTTTTTTAAGCTGTACATGTGGAAAGTGCAGTTTGATGACAACATCGCATGTTCTTTACTTGATGTGCTTACGCGCTGATAGCGAAGTTAACAACACAGAGATATTTGAAGCAGTTTTACTCACCGCATGCGGTTCCAACACACGATCGTGACCCTTTTCCGTTGGGACTGCATTATCCTTAATAAATAAACGATGTGCAATCCGAAATGCAGGGAACAAACAAAAACACTTGCACAACTCCGTTGATGCTCTGTAAAAATAAACTCCATCCACTGGTCCCTTAATGCTGTTTCTCTTTTGGTAATCTGTGCAGGGTTGTCTTGCCCTGGCAACCAAAAACACACTTCTTTTGTGACTTTTCGCGACGCTCTCGCTCTGATCAGGCTGTGCTCAGCCTCTCTCTGCTCTGCTATACAGGAGCGCGCGCTCTTCCGGCAGAAGTGCCCTAGGACCCATATGAGGAAATTCCGCTCCATCTAACGTCACACAGAGCCATATTCGAAAAAAACTTTCCGAAACTTGTGACAAACCGGAAGAGGTTTTTTTGGAACAAAAATACTCCTTCAAACGTACAACTTAATTTTTGAAACTTTGTCCATGTTTAGCATGGGAATCCAACTCTTTAACAGTGTAAAAAACTCAGTATGCAAGAAATAGCATTTCACCCCCCTTTAAGTTTTCATTTGATGCTTCTGATTTTCTGTTCGCTCACCCAAGGTAGATGAGCAATGAGACCATTGGACTGTAACGGACATATGCATCATATGCAAATGCTATTCCATTGAAACACAGCAATGCAAGGCTAGGGTCATAGGTCATTCAAGGCACAAAATAACACAAACTGTTCTGCTGGTGTTGTAATTCTAAAACTGCTCATTTAAATATACCACTACGTGCAAGTACCTTTTGCTTTGCTTTGTTGTGCAGACTAATCAAACACAATCAATAAGCTTGTGATCAATGTGTTTAACATATTCTAAAATGCAAGATGCCAAACAGCTGTGATGCCCATTGAACAATGTGGCATAATAAACAGTCATCAGCTTCCAAATCAATACAGGTTTTAGGCCAGCGTCTAACAACAAAGAGCTGGAAAAAAAAAACGATCAAAGAGTGATGTGTTCGACTGATTAAATTACTTTTGTTCAGCATGTAGGCGACACAGCAGGTCTGAATAGCAAATCAAGTCACAAAGGGAACATTACCTAAATCCACTGTCCAATTCTCTGAGTGTGAGCTAATGATGTGAGGCTTCCTCAGCTCAACCCTTATTGTGTCTGATGAGGAAAATTGCATTAATTACAAGCAATTTGTGGATTGAAGCCGGCAGGTGGTGGAAAGAGTTGTGGGTAATTGACGTGGCATCTCTGAAACTGAACTGGAACGTGTGAAGTTTAATCAGTAAAGCAGTGGCTTTCATCTCAATGGATGTGCGTCCCTGCCACCCTTCCTCTGCTCAGATGGGGTTGCCTGCCGAGTCCACTCTCTCTGCCACGTTCTCTTTACTGCAATAATGTCTCTGTGAAGAACTGAGGAGAAGGAACCATGCTGATAAAATTGCTGTTATTCGGCTCAACTCTTTTTCACAGGTTATTCTCGTATGTTGTAATTTAAAACCATTTTCATGGGGGCTTGTCAGATCACGACTGAACAAAGACAATTGCCTCTTGCTATTGAAATTCCAACTGTTTCCAAGTTGAAACAGCACATGGGATTTCTTTAAAACAGTACATGTGGTTTTCTAAAGTAACCATTAGAGTATCTTTTCATTGTTTCTATATTTTTTGTTGTAAGTCTTCCTATTTGTCCTTTATTTCCTTCCAGCTTCTTTATAGAACATTTCATAATAATTTTCATAACCTATATTATTAACATGATGTACACTCATTAAAAAAAAGGTTTCCATGTTTTTTTTTTGTAGCACTGCATTAGAACTATTTTGGATTCCATAAAAGCTTTTTGTTAACAGTTTATAGAAGAACATTTGTGTGTGTGTGTGTGAAGAATATTTCAATAATCTGAAAAACCTTTTCCCACTTTAAAGAACCCTTTGTGCAATGGAAAGGTTCCTGGGATGTTAAATGTTATTAGAACCATCAATGCAAATAAGAAATTCAATTTTTTTTAATGGGTATATGGAACGTTTATAAAAGGGGCGATGGTTCAGTTTTCAAATTATGCATTTGTATAAATGCTATTATGATGCCACGTTGCTTTTGTCCAAAACACACTTATTAAATCTAACATCTCTTTGGAACCACCAACTTTCCACCTTCTAGCTGTGCGTTAATTCACTGCCCCATCACCCACTTACAAGTTATTTACTTCTCTTATTATTTTGCTTATTATTATTATAATTTTTTTTGAATGGAGCAACAAATACTGAAGGGAGAGAAGTCAAAGAAAATGGGATGGATATATGAACTAAGATCAATAATGTTCTACCAATCTGTGCACACCAAAACAAATCAAAACAAAAAACAAAGACAGAACCAAATAATTGAGCGTATCAATGTCAGAATAAGAGAGAAACGCACAGCAACATTCAGCAAAAAGAAAGAAAGAAAAAGAAAGAAAATAAGAAAAGTTCTTCACACAGTGCAGAATTTGATAGTAAATGATTCACCACAGAGGTCACATGAAGGTCAAATATTCCCCACTTGTCCAAAGTACAATTTTAAAACCTTGTGAAAACACAGATAACAGATTCAACAGAACTCCACTGGCTTTGAAGAAATAAAAAGTTTGCTCATATTTGTTTGTCTAAAGATCTGTTCTTTTTTGGCAATAAAATCCTTCCATGAATTTCATATGTTATTTATTGTATAAGTAACTATGTCTTATGTTTTCTTACTGAAATATAATCATACATGTCACAAATAGACAAAGCCCACACCTGTAGCAGAGTGTCAGATGTTTTCAGTGTCGTGCAGAAGGGCATTTCATGGGAGAATGAATGCAGTAATGTAAAGGAGTGCTGGAGATATTTGTTCAGTCTCCAAATGCAAGTGTAAGCTCTCTGTTGAGATACAGTGAGCTGACCCTGACCTCAACATGAACCCACCTGATGCTCATCTTCCGACCTGTCATTACCATCAACATCAGCATGCAGCGTAGACGACACTCCTGACACCCTGCACACCCTCCTTCACCCTTTAACAGGTGTCTTAAAGAACGTCTGTTCTATTGTTCCTTCATTTCTAAGAGAAACTCTTATAAATGTCAGGTTTCGTGCTGTCATTCATTTATTTATCTAATGATACTGTGATCAATTATTTTGATTTTTTTTAATGCAATTAAGTTCTAATTTAACACTTAAAACTTGAACACTTATAGTGAACTAATGAGCTGTGGAAGTATAAATTCATTAAAAATTTTACTGACCCCGAAACTTTTAAATTATATTTATTTATTATACATTTTTTTCATTTTATCTTGATTTCCATTTCAGTTACCAAAGGGTTGATTGTCATTTGATCCATGTAGCTGAACATTTCATGACACAATTTTGATTTATGTTGGTTTATTTATTTATTTAGATTTTATAGGTCTAGTAGATCCAGTTAAGTTCAACAGACTGATTAAGCAAAAAGGTATGTGTTTATCTTTGCACAAAAACCCATTAACCTGTTCATGATGCTGTAACGCAACACGATTTTACATGATTCTTATTATGTGGGTTTCATCGTAATTCAGTTCTTGTTCTCTGAGGAGGTTCAGTCTCAGTCAGAATCTCTCTCTCTCTCTCTCTCTCTCTCTCTCTCTCTCCCTCTCTCATTCGTTCCATCGTCTTTAATTTCTTTCATGGCTGCTATCTAAATGCTAAACCATTCAACACTCAGGAGACAAGAAGCTCCATGAGTAGCTGTTCAGTCATTTTTCTCCAGATGATGGGGGGAAGAAAGGTAATCATCCCATGAATTGGTATTCTAGCGAGGTATGATGGGAGTAATGTGATCTGTAATTGAAATGTGAGTAATGCAGGCCTGAATTCAGTGCTGAGCCACTGCCAGTCTAGATCCAAAGAAAGATTTTACAGATGTTAAATATACGTGTTTTACTACTATATTTTAGAGCTTGAATTGTTAATATATGCTCCAGCTTGATTTTGTGTTCTTGGTTTTGTTTAAATGGGGCCTAAGGGTTACAGTATTTCACTTCAGATTTTGCCAGTAAGTAACACCATAGAACCTCATATCAAATGCTAAAATCCCATTAGTAACCATGAACTAACACCCTGGAAAGTTGTGGAAACCATGCAGAACACTAGCAATAAGGTAATGGCTTTTGCATGTAAATGATATATATATATATATATATATATATATATATATATATATAATTTTTTTTTTCAGAAATTTTTTTTATTATCTGAAATCATGCTGGCCACGTGTTTCATGCTTATTAACATTTACATAAAAGCATTTTCATTCAATTGATGTGGCAAAATTATATTTAAATCACTATCCATTGTGCATACGGAAAGTTCAAACTTTCTGCACTTGCTATAGTTTATATTTTATCATTGTAAAAGTGCTAACATTTGTTATAACAGTCATTTATTAAATCCAAAAAAAAAAAAATGTAATTCGTGAAAAAAACTAGGTAGTTGAAATGGCAACTGCTATGAGTGATCCTATGGTCATCTACTGGATATGTCATTTGTCATTTCATCTTAAAAGTCTTTGTTTTCTTCCAGGAGACACATTTTTGGCACATTTTGAATGAATGAAAAGTGAATGAATGAAAAGTGTATTTAAAGGGGGGGTGAAATGCTTTTTTTCACTCAATATCCTGTTAATCTTGAGTACCTATAGAGTAGTACTGCATCCTTCATGACTCCAAAAAGTCTTTAGTTTTATTATATTTACAAGAGAAAGATAGTCTGTACCATTATTTTCCCGGAAGAATCACGAGTGCCTAGAGACGTGACGTGTGGGCGGAGCTAAAGAATCACGAGCACGAGTAAGCTTTTGCGTTGAGAGCGGCTGGAAGCTGTGACATTATCGTGAGGACAAAACCATCATCCAAAACAAACCATGGCTAACAGTCAGATTCAGTGTATATTTATGATCCAGAATCAGATCCAGAGGCTGAAATTTAACAAGAGCAGCAGCAGCAACAACGTCTCTATGTTGTATGTATTGAAACTGTATATATTTGCTTAGCGGTTTTGGAAAATGACTAAGTTCCACTTTATGTCGTCTTTTTTTTTTTTTAAGCTGTGGAAAGTGCAGTTTGATGACAACATCGTATGTTGTTTACTTGATGTGCTTACGCGCCGTTTGCTAAGTTAACAACACAGAGATATTTGAAGCAGTGTTACTCACTGCATGCGAAAAAAACTTTCCGAAACTTGTGACAAACGTACAACTTAATTTTTGAAACTTTGCCCATGTTTAGCATGGGAATCCAACTCTTTAACAGTGTAAAAAACTCAGTATGCATGAAATAGCATTTCACCCCCCCTTTAAGTACATTTTACTGCACAGTGGTAGATTTGAGAAATTATAAAGGCTTTAAAATATTATGTGTTTTAAAAATGTGTTCATGACTATGAAGGTCAGTTACTGATGATCAAAAATACCATGTCCTTTACGATATATCATCGCTAGCTAGCTAGCTGAAATTAGCCTAAACAGTTAACAGTTTAAATCTATACAATTACATGTCTAGGTGCTCTCCTGGGATTACCAGGCTCAGCATATAAAATTATATGTAGTTAAATAACATGAAACTCTTTGTTAATGCTATCATTATGTACAGTGTTGCAATCATTTTGTTTCTCAGTTTCTGACAAGAACGAGGCAGGAGGTTTCTGTGAGGGTCTCAAAAGTAGGTACCGGCAGGTAAAAACAATATTTACAATATTTTTAATTTCTAGTTAATTTAATTTCAAGTTCTAAACAATGGATGTTCTTCTAAGGCCATAAATGAAAATAATATTTAAGATTTACCTAATTTAAAATGCTATAGTACTGTCACAGTACTACAAATGCAGTTCGTTAGTTGCATCGTTGCTTTTAATAGTCGTTTAACGTTATCCCCAATTCTATATATGTATTTTGTTTTGATGGCACACTCTTGTTATTTACAAACTCAAATAATGTTTTCTTCCCACAGATGTAAAAATCATCTAGAATCTGCCAGAAGAGCTGCAGGGAAAAACACCGTCATGCCTGGAGCACAGGGAAGATCCACGAAGTGTGTGTTCCATGGATTGGAAGTAACCGTTCTGGCTGTAGACCATATAGTTTGTGATTTTTGAGAGGCTCCTGTTCACCCAGATGGTGTTTGAGATGAGGTCAGTGGAATCAGTCTGTGTGTGCGAGTTTGAGGACGCTTAGACACTGAAATATAATATTAATGGGCACGGCCCACTGAGGAGTTCATAATTCATGTGGATGCTGTTTGAATAAATGTTTACATTCATGTGTTTAGATTAAAAGATGACTGATTTAGATATGTAATAGCTAGAGTAGAGTTCAGGATGAAACGACTGAACTCTATCTAATGTCTTGTTGAAAAGACATTGCTTCAAGTGAGTCGGTTCATGCTTAAAAGTCCCCATCTTCTCATTATATAGCAAGTCTAATTCGTAGTGAATCATTTAATCTTAAACAACGCTCTCTTTTCGTGTAGACGGTTAATCATGAGTTTATTACGTCACTAAACGCTTTGCTTTTAAATGGCAGATTTTGCTTTAGTATTTAATCATTATTTTAAAATTAAATCTGAAATATTTCATCATTTTCCTTTTTAAGGTCAAATAAAAAAAAATAAAATAAATAAAAAAAAATCGTATATAATTTTTATCAATATTGTACTTGGTACAGGTCAGTGAAGAACTTGACAGATGGAGACACAAAGAAAATAAACAAATTCAAGAAAAATATATGTACATTTTTACCAAAATATATATATATTTTTTTGTCCCACTGTGTATCATTGTGTTAGTAGTCCTCCTGTTAAAATCAAATACCCTCCACTTCTGAAAATGAATCAAACAAAATGAACATATCAAAACTGAGCCTACAGCTCCATCTTATGGACATTCAGCACTTATTTTTAGTTGATGGTCATTATTTGAGCAGGAACTGATCTCATCTGATGTCAGCGTCTTGTAGCCATGAAGGCTAAATTAATTTCAGTACCAGAAAGTCTTCATTTTCACATTGCATAAACCCATACCCACCTCCTGCATCTGAATAGGTGTGCTTTTCTACTACACAGTATGAAAAAAACAATGGCAAATAATGAGTAGATCCAGTACTATTCATGAGACATTTAGTGGAGGTGGTCTGGGTGAAATATTTTGAGTATTAGTATCATACAAAAATAAATAGTTCCTTACAGTAAAATTTAACATGTTTAACAAACCTATTTTTGATTGTATGTTGTCTGTCGTGATGCCAAGATGATGGATGTAGTATGAAAACAATATTCATCTACACATCTGCAGACATGAAGAACACTTGATCAACAGCTGAGAAGGAAGTTCTGTGATTACTCTGAGAGTATGGGAGTTCAGTTGCTGCTTTTCCTTCATAAAAATATATAATATATAGACAGACTCAAACCTGACATAAACACAGATATAGATACATCTGTATGTTGTGTACCAACACAAAAACATATCTGCAGAGAGAAAAGATTAACATAAAAAAAAACCTGTCCTCTAGTGCTCTCTGGTGTCCAGGAAGAGTATAGTTTTTTTTTTTTTCCTTGGGTTTAAATAAAATGTATAACCGGTTGTGGGTCTAATGGTTAGGTTAATGTCATCTTACAGGCACACATGTGATTCTGAACTTAGAGCTTACCTTTCCTTGACTTGATTATGTATAGGTGTGCAGAACCATTCAAGTCTAATGATTCAATTAAAAAGCTGTGTGTGGGGAAATTCCAGCTTTTTTGGGGCCGCCACTGACACCCGTGATGAAGCAAACAAGGCAAATGTGATTTAAGGGGCTAAATATACACACTGCTGCCATATTCCTTCCACTGTTTATATACTTTACACCCTTACATATACTTTGATATCAATCCCGGACCTTTACTTAATTTACCACAATTGATTATCATATCTCATACTACACGGCGGAGAGCAGGTATAACTCTAACATTTCTTGGATGTTTGTTTGTTTATTCTGAAAATGACCATTTATGTTACTATGCTAAATGGTTGGCTACTCTATGATTGGTTATAGTGCATTACCATTTTATGTTCAACTGTAGAGCGTCCACTACTGACTACCCTTTTAATGGACACATGAAAGAGAGTGATGAAACTTTAGGCTGGGATGTAACATTGTGTCCTTTGCAAACCTCTGAAGTCCGTGTTGATCTCACTGGTCACACAAAGAACAATTAAAAAACAACAACAAATGAGGTAAGTGGCCGCCCCTGTGCATTTCTGGATCTCTGGGGTTACAGCAGAGCAGTTTCATCAGCATCTCAGTGCAGAGGCGAGAGATGACGATCTCAGAGGAACAGCTGATGATTTCAGCTCCACTCTCAGGGGAACACATGGAGGTTTGGGTTTGGCCACCTGAGAAAAAGCTTTGCAATTGTTTGTTTTTCTTTTCTTTTTAATACAGTAATATATAGAACTAGAGATAGAATTGGAATTATAGAATTAGAATCACAATTAGATTGAATTTACCTGGTAGGATTGCGGTTATGAGGAAATTGACTAAATTAATATGTAGACAGCACTTCTTCAAATCTGATGTGCCAGGCAAAAAGTAATTATAAAACTGTCCTCATATAAAAATGTGCAAGTCATAACACAGAGCCAGTGTCTGGGACACTAACACACACACACACACACACACACACACACACACACACACACACACACACACACACACACACACACACACACACACACACACACACACACACACACACACATCCCTTGAAGAGATAATTAACACTCGGGAGAGAGCTGCTGATTAACTCAAACAACAGAAACACTGTTTTGTAAGACATTGGGAGAAAACCTGTGATTGTTTAAACACTTTCACACAGAGCTGCTGGGTTTCCTGTGATTAAATCATTTTAGGGGATGATCTGAATTGTTTACGAGTCCTAACTGAATGTAAATTAATACAAATTCAAATGTGTTTGCTACAGCATCAGTAAGACTTTTTTTTATTTTTAAGAAATACATTTTACTCAGCAAGAAAGCAATTTTTAATGTTACAGAAGATATCTATTTCTATGTGAGCTTCTGAATTCATCAAATAATCCTGAAAAAAGGACTTATGGTTTCCACAAAAAATACCATAACTGTTATCAACATTGTAATTAATAAAAAAAGTTTCTTGAGTAGTAAATCAGCATATTAGAATGATTTCTGAAGGAAAGTGACACTGAAGACTGGTGTAATGCCCATGTTTTGCACTTTTTAACTTTAGTGCTCTTTAAAGGAAAGAAAAACAGAAGGAAAGAAATATCTTTTTATTGGTAATTAATTGTAAAGATCCAGGTGTCATGAACAGAAATACAGTACTGAATGTTGTTGGGAAGCAAACTCAAGACACCTCATTTGCTCACAGACACACGCACACACACACACACACACACATGTACATATTAACATATACACTCAAAGCAATGGTCACACTATCTTCAGCACTGATCTGATGTTCTGACTGATCCGAGACAAAAGTAACATATGATCCATTCTTCACTCTTTTCCCATAAGCATTTTTGACGTGGCTCAAATCATGGCTTCGATCGCAGTGTTTATTTTGAGTTTCAGCTGGAGGGAAATGTTAAGATGCGAGTTAAAGAGTCCCCACAGACACAGAGCCAAACGAGAACTATCTGTGAGGGATGTAAAGCCACAACACGCTCAGTGCAAGTTCAATTAACATGTTTTACATGCAGGCAAACGCAACTTTAATGGCCATTAAAGGACAAATGGTGAATCCTGATCAGAAAACCAAGAAGATTTTGTATAAGGTGCATGATTTTCAATGCAAAATGTGGGCATACTGCATTGCATTGGGTAAAAGGATCACAGCAAATGTGCAAAAACAAACACATGCAATGCATACTGTATAAACTAGCACATGCTTATGTGATGGTATAATCATTTTATTGGGTACCAGTACTGCAGTTTGAAACATCTGTCAGGAATGGTTTTCCAACACTATCTCCAGGGCTTTTGAGAATCTGTTTGGGAATCAACACTCAAAGGGAAAAAAATGATAAAAACGCTCATGAAAAACAGGACTCTTCCGTGTTATATATATATTAAGATCATACTCACAACACCTGCTAATCATTTTCAGCTCCATCCACTTCACACCAGGTAAAAAAAAAAAAAATGGCAATCTAAGATTTATACATACATACATACATTTTATATATATATCAATCTTTATAATTTCCTGAAGAGTTCATAGATTCTCAGATATTAAAACCTGTTTGTTCATTTGAATCACACATTTTGAGAAACACTGCAGATGGAGGTTAAGAAAAACTTTGCTGAACAACAAAAAAAATTGCTTATAATTTTATGTTATGGCATAACTTTTATTTAAAAAAGGCCTATGAAATGGTGCACCAAGCGAGACGCTCAGGGACTCATTTCTTGAACGTTCTCTGGTCCCATATTCCCGCCCAAAGGAAGGGGTGTAGAATTCTCCGATCTGGGAATGGATATTCCACTTGGGTCTCTTTATTCCCCCTCTCCTTTGTTACTGTGTCTCTTTTGCGGTCTCTCTGGAGAGGGGTGGGCGGTTACCATCCGTTGATGATGTGATTCATGTAGTCCTCGGTTGGCAGGCGTGCTGTACCCTCTCCTCCGGCTCCGTCCTCTCGGAACGGGCTGTGGAAAGATGCCTGTCCTCTCAGTAGTCTCTGCTCCCGGCGGTCCAGCATGTGCTTGTACTGGTAGCGCTGCTGAAATAGGTCTTTGGCATAGTCGTACAGCTTCATGTCCAGATCGTTGAGTTCCTCGATACGCTGTATCGTGTCGTTATCCAGGTCGATGCCGGCCGCCCGTGTGCTGTTGTACTGCATGAAGGGCCGGATGAACTTGAGGTGGAAGGTGCGTTCAAACAAGTACTGTGTTTTTCGCTGGAACTCAGTCAAGCCGAAGAAAGCCATGTCTCGCAGGTTTTTCTTGGCTGATTCGAGCAGGAGCTGTGAGCGCCTCTTCTCGGGTACCGTGGAGAGGTTGTAGCAGCCCACCAGGCTGAGGTCGGCCAGCATGCGCACTTGGCGATTATTGGCGAGGTTGTAGGGGCAGTCCATGAACTGCTGCAAATTGCACCCCGACCAGTCTGAGCCCTCGTAGCAGGGTGGCAACTCTTCGGGAGTGGGAGTCCGACCGTCGCACATGTGCAGGGATGTCTTCCACGTCGCCCCGCGCTGAACGTGCCTCCATTCACTAAGGTAGCGGGAAACAGGGTCCCTCAGCAGAGTGATATAGTAGAACTTTCTGCAGGAAACAGAACAGGACAACTCCATTAGTTACTAAAAAAAAAAAAAACAATCACATACAAGATTATGAAAATATTTACATTTAAGCATGTGGCAGACTCTTTTATCCAAAGTGTCTTTCACTGCATGGGAATCGAACCCATAACCTTGGTGTTGCTAATAAAGTTATGCTGTTGGAGCTATAATAAACTGCTAATATCAACAACAAAACATTCACAGTAGAAAAAAAAAAGGAAATTTTCACAATGCCACCTGTACGTGTACATCTTCATCTTTATCCAACAATTAATTCTTTGTTTTGAAAGACAGGATGCAACAGGTGTAAACAGTGACTCAATAAATGCTTTTGCTCAGAGACTTCAAAGCATGCCCTGTGGCACCAATGCCTTAATCCTTTCCCACCACTTCACATCCCGTCTGTTTTGATACTCATTTGATTGATAGGAGGAGGAAAATAAGGACTGGAACGTTCCAGGTCTGGAAGTGTACACATTGGAGTATATGTATATAACATATTGTGTATTTTATTTATCAAAAATGTATAATAATCTATTTTATATATATATATATATATATATATATATATATATATATATATATATATATATATATATATATATATATATATATATATATTTATTTATTTATTTATTACAGTGCACATGCTGATTAAAAAGAAAACCACGTTTAGCACATACCAAGTCATTTTGGATGAAAGCATCTGCTAAAATGCAATCAAATGAATCGGTTTCAAGGAACGGATTTCAACCTATGATTAAATAATGAATTTGTTATCACTCAAAAATGTTCACAAAAGTGGCCTTTTTCACCACACAGAGTACAAAATCATATATGTCCATGCACGCACTTCCCTATTTAACAAGAAATGAAAAAACTCATACCTATACATCTTCAAACATCTTTGCCAGTCAATATATAGAGCTGAACTAAGTGAAATAACAAGCCTAGCTCAGAGTCTTTTAGTGAAAGGCTGTTTTGAAGTGAGAGCGGTCAGATGATGGAGATGAAACCACACAAAAAAATTAAATAATAATAACTCACTGCTTGCATGCACACTATAGAGACCTTTCCTGACAATACATAAAAAATATCTTTACCAGAGCATTCTGCCACTCTGAGAATGCTACAGAGACACAAGCCACAGGGAAAAGTGAGTTTCGGCGGAACCATGCAAAGGATTTGTGGAGTGGGAGGGAGACCAAGCACTGCCAACAATCTAGCAGGTGGTTTTCAGCAGATTAATCTCGACCCAACTGAAGACAGAGAGATTTAGCTCTCAGCTACAAATTCCACAACCCCCTCACCACCAGCTCCAGCTGTGCTTCACCCTACATTACCTCTTCACACCCCTGTGACCAAATATGCCAAGGAAACAGATTCCCTCTAAAATGCCCGAGAGCTGGTTACACATTTGAAATAATCTTGCCTCTGGCCAAGAGGTGGCAATCCAGCCCACACTGTGCATTCAAATATCCTTTCACTGTGCATATAGTGCCCTTACTGACCACATGGTGGCAGTGTGCATGTATTAACCAGGCCCTAACAGAAAGCATAGGATCATTATGAGCACTTCAACACTTTCCCTGCCACAACAAGAACACTCTCAAACATGCAAGACCAGAATGTGAGCTCATTGCTAAAATGACTCTCTGACTTCTGATTTACTTTTGTTGATCTTTTCCTTAATTCTCTAAATCTTTGACTCTGTATTTTCAGTATCTTCAAATCTATTCATTCATTTTCTCTTCCTTTCTCAATTTTTGGGGACAAAGCTGAAGGCTTATTATCATTAGTGAGCCCGAGAGACATCCGAGATCCCTCTGCAGTGCCAAGGCTTCCCGTTTTAATAACTCATGTTTCCACAGTGATTAAACTCTGGGCCCCATCAAAACACACGGCAGATCCAAATCCCAGCCAATAACTGTCTGCCAGCTCTCTGCAAGGCCAGTCAATACTAATAACACACTGAGATAGCCACATTATTAATTGAAATGGACCCAGTACTGAGACTTGGGGCACCTCACAAAATAACTGAGGGTCATACTACGAGCTTGGACTGCTGCAGTGTGCAGACTCATAAATTAAGCTACTGAACACAAGTCTATTTTTATAGAAGTCTTTCATCATTGAATTAAGACTTGGTTGATGCCAGCTTGGGTAGAAGCTCTTCAATTTGTGTGTTTGTGTGCAAGGCTTCACTGGCAAAGTCAACGGGGAACATAGAAATCTGTAGGGGTGCTCCGATCACGATCGGCCGATCGTTAATGCGCATCTCGTCAGTAAAGCCGGTTCTCTAATCAGCGGTTAATTCCATCAGGTGCGTGATTTCACATAGAGCAGCTGTTACTACACAGAGCCATTGTTAACTGAGAAGATGCACCAAAAAATGCTGAAAATGAAGTGGATTTGCGCATCTTCTCTATTATGAAGAAGAGCGATTGAAAAACCAACACTACTAATGTGAATATTGGGGGGAATGCTTCGTTCCAAAGTCACTCATCTCTATCCATGCTTTTCAACTTTAGAATCAAACACACTTAACAAATACATTAAAACAATCCAATATGTCATTAAAAATCTCATTATTGAGGTTAAAACCCTGCTCTCTCCCACTGAGACATGGGAAAGGAAATGTGGCCCTTGAGAGAGATGGCCTCAACGGATCACTGGAGAATGTGGAGTTCAAGGTCAGAGCTTTAGACAGAGCAAACTAGAAGACTCCTCCTCGGGCTGACAACTCACAGTGGAGCCGTCACAACTCTCTGTCTGACATAACTCCACATGCAAATCAGCCTCTATCCAAATATATGATGACTGCACAAAGACCAGTCACCCATTCTGACAGACCAGAAACAAAACAGCTGTGGGGGTACCATTTCCTCTTTCAGACACACCCACACAGAAAGGAAATGGGCAAAAAACTCTGAAAACTTTAGATTAGTGTGTTAACCGCCATATTGTTTATTGATGTCAACATGCTCTTGTTTTCACGCATGCATATTGAGAAAGCCATTCAAATGCTTCCTAAGACATTCCAATCCCAGTGCCACCCTCCCAATGGTGCACTTAAACTAGGGAAGTGGAGCATTGCTGCATTATTGATGCAGGACCTTTGCTGACTCTGGCTACACTTTTTTCCCTCACCTCGCCAAGGCATCCAACCTCCACTGGTATCACCCCTGACAACCATCTGAAGGTGACACGACTATGACAGGCCGGGTGAATATGTTTCAGACTGGTTTAATTTCATCAGGGACGCTTGCTGCTTCTGAGTATGGGTTGGGAAATTGAAATCTCATTTTTTTGTCAGCAAAAAGCACCAGACTGTGCAAAAAGACTCTAGACTGTCATCCTGGAGACGGTCCACTTGAAAATCCATTTCTCTGTAACAACGCAGTATAAAAAACTTGGACAAAGAAAAGCAATTCAGTGTGGACATTTATGTACACACATAAATCTCTCTCTCACACTCATAAATACCTTTTCTGACCACACAAAGATAACACAGTAACATATCAATGGGACCAGAATGGATATTTTTAGCATTACAAGCATTGGTTCTTTTTCACATTTTGGAAAAAAGATCCACAACACTGAAATCATTTTGAACTGGCCCACTGTATATGTAGTGACATACATATTTCTTAAATCATAAGAGGTAATTCTGCTAACATGATACTCAGGGGTTTGTAGGTCTGGTTGTTTCATTGACAAAGAGACACAAAGTTCTTTCCCAGCACCATCACACTATGTTCCTGTGTGGCCAACCACCACAACGTGATCTGCTGAGACCTTAAGAACCAGCTAAAGACAGCTTAACTAGTTCAAAACCATAAAATATATGGGAAAATATATATGCAATAATTATATTGTACTAGGGATGGGAAGATTCACTAATTTGCATCAGTGCATTGGTATAAAAGTTGACAATGAAATGCATCGAAAAAAAAAAAGTGTACATCAGCTACAATTTGGCATTTGTATCATAATGCATCGTTTAACATATTTTGTAAAAATGTATTTATTTATATATAATTACTAGTGGATGTGCTATAATATTAATATATATAAAGAGAAACCAATAATCTGTGACCAATATTTTATTCCTTCAACCAAGACATTTATTTATAACAAGATATTTTTTTGATCAAACAAACAAACAGTGATAATGTGAAATAATATTAGAATTTAAAATAACTATTTTCATATATTTTTAAATGTCATTTATTCCTGTGATGCAAAGCTAAATTTTCAACAGCCATTACTCCAGTAACATGATCCTTTGGAAATTATTCTATTTTGCAGATTTATTATTATCAGTGTTAAAAACAGTTGGACTGCATAATTTTTTTATGGAAACTTATACAGCTTTTAATAACAATAAGCAGTATAATATGTGCAATGAAGTCTGCAGAAATCCAATCTGACAGTAACATTCATTTAATACATCAAAATAATACATATAATACATTATAATTAAAATGATAATATAACACTCCATGAAGACATCCGATAAACGATGCTTTACAGAATCCTTCAAAACAAGAAAACAAGCTATTTTTACTCCGATCTGTGAATATACACAAACAAATAAGAAATAAGAGGGCCTCGCCGTGTCTTTTCGAATGTTCGCGGAGGCAGCGTTCTGCCTAGAGTGCAGAGATAAGCAGTAGGAGGAAATTTCAGCCATGTCACAATCAAACCTGTTAAAGTAAAGTATGAGTTTTCAACTAGATTTTTCTGACTATCAAAGACGGCACAACTACTTTTGCTTGGGTGAATGTAAATTCCACCTGATTCCTGGTGCTCGCTGCCACACACTAGCCGAAACAGCTGAGGGAGTGTGACTAACTACAGAGCGGCCATTATTTCGTCTTGGGATGTGGGAGGAAGAGACACAGATAAAGACAGCAGTGTATGTGAGAGAGAGATGAGGAAAGAGGAGAGAGGTATAAAGAAATCAATTATGAAGATAACATGAGTAGTGCCACAAATAGATTAGGAACCGCAAAAGGAACCACAAAAAGAAATGGAGAGCATCTTGGAAATGTGGTAAATAAGTCAGGCAGGAAGCGTCGACCTGCAGGGGGTCCTGGGTCTTTCCTAGGGGTCCCGTAAACCAGCTATCTTAAACCCGCACAGGTGTTTCGCTTCAGAGTGGGTGATAAATAACATGTTAGGATGCTAGCAGGCGGAAAGACTCCTGGCAGGTTTAAGATCTGCCAAATGTGCAAGGACGGGGCGAGCACTAAACCAACACACTGAAGGAACCCTGTGTGAGCTCTTGGGTGTCATTAAAAAAGCAGTCAGGATGTGAATTGTGACAGGTATCATGGGGAAATCAGCGGCCAGTGATTTTGTCTTCGACTGACGTCAGAGTTCAGTTCGTTTGGATGTCTACGCTGTCTTCCGAACTTGCACCCGAGTTCGCTTAAAAAGGGTGGTCTGGGGTACTGTTCATGTGAACTCCATTCGCTGCTGATGTGAACGCAATCATACTAAATCGCGGAAGTGAACCGCTATTAATGACATATTACTTGATGCAAATGTGTGTTTGTGTCTGTGTTTCACAAACTTTTTGATGAGCATGACTGACGCGCTGCAAGCAGAGAGCTGTTCGGACCCAACGCGGTTCGGACCCAAATAAAATAATATGAACGCAGTCCAGCGGGGGCAGGGGGGAGCAATCGAACGCAGATTCGGACAAGGCAAGCGAACCAAGTGTGAAAGCACCCTAAATCTGTAAAATATTAGTAGATAGATCATAATCAAACACACAAAATGTTTAGTGACAATGAACCGGAGACAACCAAAGAGCAGAGTGCAATTTAAAAAGCCACGTATTACCGTACTTGGCTGGTCCTGCAAAGAGCGCCTTCTCGCGGCTGTAGACGGTAATGTTTTCTCTTGGTTCTTGGTTCTAAATAAATGTGACTTATAGTCCAGTGCGACTTATATATGTTTTTACTCGTCATGACGTATTTTTGGACTGATGCGACTTATATTCTGAAAAATACGGTAAGTACAACATTGATGAACTCCAGAGGAGAGAGAGAGAGTTCTGGTTGGAGACAGACAACAGTGATACAGTGGTTCAAATCCTTCTCATAATACGATGCTCTCCTGAGAGAGTCTAGGATGACCTGACCTTTAACCTTCAATCTAGAATGTTTACTCCTCGATCATGTGCTATGGGGTGGGGAAAAAAACCAGAGCAAAAACTAATCAAAACAAAAATCAAACTAAACTAAACTAGCAGAACCAACCAACCAGTCTTTAGGTGAGCTTATATATATATATATATATATATATATATATATAAATATATATATATATATATATATATATATATATATATATATATATATATATAAATATATATATATATATATATATATATATATATATATATATATAAATAAAATGTATAAGTAAGATAAGATTTTTTATCTGAAACATCATGTCAATGACTACTACTGATAACGATAAAGAATACATTTTCGTGAATATTATTTTAGTGTGTTTCACTTAATAATTAATTATTCGGTGTATTTCCCATATGCAACCAAAATCTGATGAAAAAACCAAGTGCCCTTAAAAAAAAAAAAAACAGATCAGGGTCCAAACGGTAGCGAGTGAGAGAGAAGAATCAGACCACCATCCTTGTAAGACTCCAAGTGCACAATAAAAGAGCTCTGCTCCAGGAACTCCACAGTTCTGATCCTATTAGCAGCAGAAATGTGAGGAATGTTTATAGCGAAGAGACCCCCTAACAGCCTGAGGGGGAGATCCCTCCGTTTCACCTTCACTGACACACACTGCAATTCCAACAGAACTCCACCATTCCTATAGAACTGCTTGAGATAAAATGGAAACACAATCTCTTCGATCCTGGGTATTTAATGGATGCAGTACGGACTAAAATTGATTTCTCTGTTGAGTTTAACAAACTAATCATATTTTAATTTTAGAAGAGGGGTGTCTGTTTTAGAGTTGGATTCCTGGATTAACAAGGTTACGGTTTAAACAGTGAGTGCTTCTGGAAGATAAGGACAGAATGTGTTTAACCCCAGGCTTGGTTTATACCATTAGTCTTACCAGACAGACAGTGAGAGCTAAGAGAGAAAGAGAGCGAGAGAGGGGGCTTGGAAGTGAAAGACAGAGACCTTTGTCCTGGTCCATTTCTCTAAAATGATCCCTCTCACTTTCAGTTCGAGATTTCTTTTATTGCATGATAAATAACCTTACATTTGTGCTGCAGGTTAGCTGGAGGCAATAAAACTAATGGCAACAAAACATCTTTAAAATGTGGAAATATAATATATATGCATTTAGCAGACACTTTTATCCAAAGCGACTTACAGTGCATTCAGGCTATAAATTTTTACCTATCATGTGTTCCCTGGGAATCGAACCCCCAACCTTGCGCTTGATAGCACAATGCTCTACCAATTGAGCTACAGGAACATATATATAATAAAAAATAATATAAATAATAATTAATTCATTCAACTAAAGTGGAAAAAAACAGTACATTTGGTAATAAATTCTGAATTAAACATCAAATTATTATTTTTTATAATTTAACTTAAGACAAAAATATATTAATAAAACAATAACTGAACATATAATGTATAAAATTTAAAAATGTAAAACTAATATTAAAATAATAAATCAATAGTAAACATGGGCTAAAGACAATAAAAATGAAAATACATATTATAAACAAAATAAAAATAATATAAATATACTATAAAGACAATAAATATTAAATCTAAATAAATAAACATAATACAAAATTAGAGAAACTAATAACTTTTGATCTATAAAAAGTAAAAAAGTTCTAAAATAGTATACATAAAATAATGAAAATAATAAAGCAATAGCAAATATGGGTTAAAGACAAAAATAAATATAATCTAAATAAATAAATTAAACTATATATTAAATAATATATTCTTTTTTAACAATAAAAAAAATTATACAAATAAATAAATATGGGTTATACAAAAATATTAATAAACGGTAATTTAAAAAAACTACACATACACACATGCATGAAGTAGAAATACAAAAAGCATAAATAAAATAAATGAAAAAGCAAAAGTAAATATGGGTTCATGAATCAAAAAAAGAAAGACATAACTTTATAAAATGGGTTAAAAATAAAAGGCAGGGCTCTGTTGTGACGTTGACCGATGAAGACAAATCATCACTCTCTCTTTTCAAATCATCCCCACCTGAAGCCATCTTTCTGCAGTCTTCACTGCTGAACTGTCTTTGAGCTCCTGTTTTGCTGTCTCTCACCAGACCCTGCCTTCATCCTGTTGGCCTTCTAATTAGGTTGCTATGGTCACACACTGTCAGGTGTATTCATAGTCACTGGCATCCAACATTTTTTCCCTTCGTTTGTTTTTTTTTTAAAACTACTGAGGCGCGAAGCAGATGCTGGTTCCTCTCTCTGCTCATCTCATC